>NW_026947776.1:0-192000 GCF_034190915.1 Cavia porcellus | reverse complement strand
CAATGCGCACAACCCCGTGATGTTTTTCTCACTCCTACTAGTGAATCTAATGTAACACACACCCATACAAGGCGCACCACCCCGTGATGTTTTTCTCACTCCTACTAGTGAATCTAATGTAACACACACCATACAAGGCGCACCACCCCGTGATGTTTTTCTCACTCCTACTAGTGAATGTAATGTAACACACACCCATAAAAGGCGCACCACCCTGTGATGTTTTTCTCACTCCTACTAGTGAATCTAATGTAACACACACCCATACAAGGCGCACCACCCCGTGATGTTTATCTCACTCCTACTAGTGAATGTAATGTAACACACACCCATACAATGCGCACCACCCCGTGATGTTTTTCTCACTCCTACTAGTGAATCTAATGAAACACACACCCATACAATGCGCACCACCCCGTGATGTTTTTCTCACTGCTACTAGTGAATCTAATGTAACACACACCCATACAATGCGAAACACCCCGTGATGTTTTTCTCACTCCTACTAGTGAATCTAATGTAACACACACCCATACAATGCGCACCACCCCGTGATGTTTTTCTCACTCCTTCTAGTGAATGTAATGTAACACACACCCATACAATGCGCACCACCCCTGATGTTTTTCTCACTCCTACTAGTGAATGTAATGTAACACACACCCATAGAATGCGCACCACCCCGTGATGTTTTTCTCACTCCTACTAGTGAATCTAATGTAACACACACCCATACAATGCGCACCACCCCGTGATGTTTTTCTCACTCCTACTAGTGAATCTAATGTAACACACACCCATACAAGGCGCACCACCCCGTGATGTTTTTCTCACTCCTACTAGTGAATCTAATGTAACACACACCCATGCAAGGCGCACCACCCCGTGATGTTTTTCTCACTCCTACTAGTGAATCTAATGTAACACACACCCATACAAGGCGCACCACCCCGTGATGTTTTTCTCACTCCTACTAGTGAATCTAATGTAACACACACCCATACAATGCGCACCACCCCGTGATATTTATCTCACTCCTACTAGTGAATGTAATGTAACACACACCCATACAATGCGCACCACCCCGTGATGTTTTTCTCATTCCTACTAGTGAATCTAATGAAACACACACCCATACAATGCGCACCACCCCGTGATGTTTTTCTCACTGCTACTAGTGAATCTAATGTAACACACACCCATACAATGCGCACCACCCCGTGATGTTTTTCTCACTCCTACTAGTGAATCTAATGTAACACACACCCATACAATGCGCACCACCCCGTGATGTTTTTCTCACTCCTACTAGTGAATCTAATGTAACACACACCCATACAAGGCGCACCACCCCGTGATGTTTTTCTCACTCCTACTAGTGAATGTAATGTAACAAACACCCATACAATGCGCACCACCCCGTGATGTTTTTCTCACTCCTACTAGTGAATCTAATGTAACACACACCCATACAATGCACACCACCCCGTGATGTTTTTCTCACTCCTACTAGTGAATGTAATGTAACACACACCCATACAATGCGAACCACCCCGTGATGTTTTTCTTACTCCTACTAGTGGATGTAATGTAACACACACCCATACAATGCGCACCACCCCGTGATGTTTTTCTCACTCCTACTAGTGAATGTAATGTAACACACACCCATACAATGCGCACCACACCGTGATGTTTTTCTCACTCCTACTAGTGAATGTAATGTAACACACACCCATACAATGCGCACCACCCCGTGATGATTTTCTCACTCCTACTAGTGAAAGTAATGTAACACACACCAATACAATGCGCACCACCCCGTGATGTTTTTCTCACTCCTACTAGTGAATGTAATGTAACACACACCCATACAATGCGCACCACCCCGTGATGTTTTTCTCACTCCTACTAGTGAATCTAATGTAACACACACCCATACAAGGCGCACCACCCCGTGATGTTTTTCTCACTCCTACTAGTGAATCTAATGTAACACACACCCATACAAGGCGCACCACCCCGTGATGTTTTTCTCACTCCTACTAGTAAATCTAATGTAAAACACACCCATACAATGCGCACCACCCCGTGATGTTTATCTCACTCCTACTAGTGAATGTAATGTAACACACACCCATACAATGCGCACCACCCCGTGATGTTTTTCTCACTGCTACTAGTGAATCTAATGAAACACACACCCATACAATGCGCACCACCCCGTGATGTTTTTCTCACTGCTACTAGTGAATCTAATGTAACACTCACCCATACAATGCGCACCACCCCATGATGTTTTTCTCACTCCTACTAGTGAATGTAATGTAACACACACCCATACAATGCGCACCACCCCGTGATGTTTTTCTCACTCCTACTAGTGAATGTAATGTAACACACACCCATACAATGCGCACCACCCCGTGATGTTTTTCTCACTGCTACTAGTGAATCTAATTTAACACACACCCATACAATGCGCACCACCCCGTGATGTTTTTCTCACTGCTACTAGTGAATCTAATGTAACACACACCCATACAATGCGCACCACCCCGTGATGTTTTTCTCACGCCTACTAGTGAATCTAATGTAACACACACCCATACAATGCGCACCACCCCGTGATGTTTTTCTCACTCCTACTAGTGAATGTAATGTAACAAACACCCATACAATGCGCACCACCCCGTGATGTTTTTCTCACTCCTACTAGTGAATCTAATGTAACACACACCCATACAATGCACACCACCCCGTGATGTTTTTCTCACTTCTACTAGTGAATGTAATGTAACACACACCCATACAATGCGCACCACCCCGTGATGTTTTTCTCACTCCTACTAGTGAATGTAATGTAACACACACCCATACAATGCGCACCAACCCGTGATGTTTTTCTCACTCCTACTAGTGAATCTAATGTAACACACACCCATACAATGCGCACCACCCCGTGATGATTTTCTCACTCCTACTAGTGAAAGTAATGTAACACACACCCATACAATGCGCACCACCCCGTGATGTTTTTCTCACTCCTACTAGTGAATGTAATGTAACACACACCCATACAATGCGCACCACCCCGTGATGTTTTTCTCACTCCTACTAGTGAATGTAACACACACCCATACAATGCGCACCACCCCGTGATGTTTTTCTCACTCCTACTAGTGAATCTAATGTAACACACACCCATACAAGGCGCACCACCCCATGATGTTTTTCTCACTCCTACTAGTGAATCTAATGTAACACACACCCATACAAGGCGCACCACCCCGTGATGTTTTTCTCACTCCTACTAGTGAATGTAATGTAACACACACCCATACAATGCGCACCAAACCGTGATGTTTTTCTCACTCCTACTAGTGAATGTAATGTAACACACACCCATACAAGGCGCACCACCCCGTGATGTTTTTCTCACTCCTACTAGTGAATCTAATGTAACACACACCCATACAAGGCGCACCACCCCGTGATGTTTTTCTCACTCCTACTAGTGAATGTAATGTAACACACACCCATACAAGGCGCACCACCCCGTGATGTTTTTCTCACTCCTACTAGTGAATGTAATGTAACACACACCCATACAAGGCGCACCACCCCGTGATGTTTTTCTCACTCGTACTAGTGAATGTAATGTAACACACACCCATACAAGGCGCACCACCCCGTGATGTTTTTCTCACTCCTACTAGTGAATGTAATGTAACACACACCCATACAAGGCGCACCACCCCGTGATGTTTTTCTCACTCCTACTAGTGAATCTAATGTAACACACACCCATACAAGGCGCACCACCCCGTGATGTTTTTCTCACTGCTACTAGTGAATCTAATGTAACACACAGCCCTGCAAGGCGCACCACCCCGTGATGTTTTTCTCACTGCTACTAGTGAATCTAATGTAACACACACCCATACAAGGCGCACCACCCCGTGATGTTTTTCTCACTGCTACTAGTGAATGTAATGTAACACACACCCATACAATGCGCACCACCCTGTGATGTTTTTCTCACTCCTACTAGTGAATCTAATGAAACACACACCCATACAATGCGCACCACCCCGTGATGTTTTTCTCACTGCTACTAGTGAATGTAATGTAACACACACCCATACAATGCGCACCACCCCGTGATGTTTTTCTCACTCCTACTAGTGAATGTAATGTAACACACACCCATACAATGCGCACCAACCCGTGATGTTTTTCTCACTCCTACTAGTGAATGTAATGTAACACACACCCATACAATGCGCACCACCCCGTGATGTTTTTCTCACTCCTACTAGTGAATGTAATGTAACACACACTCATACAATGCGCACCACCCCGTGATGTTTTTCTCACTGCTACTAGTGAATCTAATGTAACACACACCCATACAATGCGCACCACCCCGTGATGTTTTTCTCACTGCTACTAGTGAATCTAATGTAACACACGCCCATACAATGCGCACCACCCCGTGATGTTTTTCTCACTCCTACTAGTGAATGTAATGTAACACACACCCATACAATGCGCACCACCCCGTGATGTTTTTCTCACTCCTACTAGTGAATCTAATGTAACACACGCCCATAAAATGCGCACCACCCCGTGATGTTTTTCTCACTCCTACTAGTGAATGTAACGTAACAAACACCCATACAATGCGCACCACCCCGTGATGTTTTTCTCACTCCTACTAGTGAATGTAATGTAACACACGCCCATACATTGCGCACCACCCCGTGATGTTTTTCTCACTCCTACTAGTGAATGTAATGTAACACACACCCATACAATGCGCACCACCCTGTGATGTTTTTCTCACTACTACTAGTGAATGTAATGTAACACACACCCATACAATGCGCACCACCCCGTGATGTTTTTCTCACTCCTACTAGTGAATGTAATGTAACACACACCCATACAATGCGCACCACCCCGTGATGTTTTTCTCACTCCTACTAGTGAATGTAATGTAACACACACCCATACAATGCGCACCACCCCGTGATGATTTTCTCACTCCTACTAGTGAAAGTAATGTAACACACACCCATGCAATGCGCACCACCCCGTGATGTTTTTCTCACTCCTACTAGTGAATGTAATGTAACACACACCCATACAATGCGCACCACCCCGTGATGTTTTTCTCACTCCTACTAGTGAATGTAATGTAACACACACCCATACAATGCGCACCACCCCGTGATGTTTTTCTCACTCCTACTAGTGAATGTAATGTAACACACACCCATACAATGCGCACCACCCCGTGATGTTTTTCTCACTCCTACTAGTGAATCTAATGTAACACACACCCATACAATGCGCACCACCCCGTGATGTTTTTCTCACTCCTACTAGTGAATCTAATGTAACACACACCCATACAATGCGCACCACCCCGTGATGTTTTTCTCACTCCTACTAGTGAATCTAATGTAACACACACCCATACAAGGCGCACCACCCCGTGATGTTTTTCTCACTCCTACTAGTGAATGTAATGTAACACACACCCATACAATCGGCACCACCACGTGATGTTTTTCTCACTCCTACTAGTGAATGTAATGTAACACACACCCATGCAAGGCGCACCACCCCGTGATGTTTTTCTCACTCCTACTAGTGAATCTAATGTAACACACACCCATACAAGGCGCACCACCCCGTGATGTTTTTCTCACTCCTACTAGTGAATCTAATGTAACACACACCCATACAATGCGCACCACCCCGTGATGTTTATCTCATTCCTACTAGTGAAAGTAATGTAACACACACCCATACAATGCGCACCACCCCGTGATGTTTTTCTCACTCCTACTAGTGAATCTAATGAAACACACACCCATACAATGCGCACCACCCCGTGATGTTTTTCTCACTGCTACTAGTGAATGTAATGTAACACACACCCATAGAATTCGCACCACCCCGTGATGTTTTTCTCACTCCTACTAGTGAATCTAATGTAACACACACCCATACAATGCGCACCACCCCGTGATGTTTTTCTCACTCCTACTAGTGAATGTAATGTAACACACACCCATACAATGCGCACCACCCCGTGATGTTTTTCTCACTCCTACTAGTGAATGTAATGTAACACACACCCATACAATGCGCACCACCCCGTGATGTTTTTCTCACTCCTACTAGTGAATGTAATGTAACACACACCCATACAATGCGCACCACCCCGTGATGTTTTTCTCACTCCTACTAGTGAATGTAATGTAACACACACCCATACAATGCGCACCACCCCGTGATGATTTTCTCACTCCTACTAGTGAAAGTAATGTAACACACACCAATACAATGCGCACCACCCCGTGATGTTTTTCTCACTCCTACTAGTGAATGTAATGTAAAACACACCCATACAATGTGCACCAACCCGTGATGTTTTTCTCACTCCTACTAGTGAATCTAATGTAACACACACCCATACAAGGCGCACCACCCCGTGATGTTTTTCTCACTCCTACTAGTGAATCTAATGTAACACACACCCATACAAGGCGCACCACCCCGTGATGTTTTTCTCACTCCTACTAGTAAATCTAATGTAAAACACACCCATACAATGCGCACCACCCCGTGATGTTTATCTCACTCCTACTAGTGAATGTAATGTAACACACACCCATACAATGCGCACCACCCCGTGATGTTTTTCTCACTCATACTAGTGAATCTAATGAAACACACACCCATACAATGCGCACCACCCCGTGATGTTTTTCTCACCGCTACTAGTGAATCTAATGTAACACACACCCATACAATGCGCACCACCCCGTGATGTTTTTCTCACTCCTACTAGTGAATGTAATGTAACACACACCCATACAATGCGCACCACCCCGTGATGTTTTTCTCACTCCTACTAGTGAATGTAATGTAACACACACCCATACAATGCGCACCACCCCGTGATGTTTTTCTCACTCCTACTAGTGAATGTAATGTAACACACACCCATACAATGCGCACCACCCCGTGATGTTTTTCTCACTCCTACTAGTGAATGTAATGTAACACACACCCATACAATGCGCACCACCCCGTGATGTTTTTCTCCCTCCTACTAGTGAATGTAATGTAACACACACCCATACAATGCGCACCACCCCGTGATGATTTTCTCACTCCTACTAGTGAAAGTAATGTAACACACACCCATACAATGCGCACCACCCCGTGATGTTTTTCTCACTCCTACTAGTGAATGTAATGTAACACACACCCATACAATGCGCACCACCCCGTGATGTTTTTCTCACTCCTACTAGTGAATGTAACACACACCCATACAATGCGCACCACCCCGTGATGTTTTTCTCACTCCTACTAGTGAATCTAATGTAACACACACCCATACAAGGCGCACCACCCCGTGATGTTTTTCTCACTCCTACTAGTGAATCTAATGTAACACACACCCATACAAGGCGCACCACCCCGTGATGTTTTTCTCACTCCTACTAGTGAATGTAATGTAACACACACCCATACAATGCGCACCACCCCGTTATGTTTTTCTCACTCCTACTAGTGAATGTAATGTAACACACACCCATACAAGGCGCACCACCCCGTGATGTTTTTCTCACTCCTACTAGTGAATGTAATGTAACACACACCCATACAATGCGCACCACCCCGTGATGTTTTTCTCACTCCTACTAGTGAATGTAATGTAACACACACCCATACAAGGCGCACCACCCCGTGATGTTTTTCTCACTCCTACTAGTGAATGTAATGTAACACACACCCATACAAGGCGCACCACCCCGTGATGTTTTTCTCACTCCTACTAGTGAATGTAATGTAACACACACCCATACAAGGCACACCACCCCGTGATGTTTTTCTCACTCCTACTAGTGAATGTAATGTAACACACACCCATACAAGGCGCACCACCCCGTGATGTTTTTCTCACTCCTACTAGTGAATGTAATGTAACACACACCCATACAAGGCGCACCACCCCGTGATGTTTTTCTCACTCGTACTAGTGAATGTAATGTAACACACACCCATACAATGCGCACCACCCCGTGATGTTTTTCTCACTCCTACTAGTGAATGTAATGTAACACACACCCATACAATACGCACCACCCCGTGATGTTTTTCTCACTCCTACTAGTGAATCTAATGTAACACACACCCATACAAGGCGCACCACCCCGTGATGTTTTTCTCACTCCTACTAGTGAATTTAATGTAACACACACCCATACAAGGCGCAACACCCCGTGATGTTTTTCTCACTCCTACTAGTGAATGTAATGTAACACACACCCATACAATGCGCACCACCCCGTGATGTTTTTCTCACTCCTACTAGTGAATGTAATGTAACACACACCCATACAAGGCGCACCACCCCGTGATGTTTTTCTCACTCCTACTAGTGAATCTAATGTAACACACACCCATACAAGGCGCACCACCCCGTGATGTTTTTCTCACTCCTACTAGTGAATCTAATGTAACACACACCCATACAATGCGCACCACCCCGTGATGTTTTTCTCATTCCTACTAGTGAATGTAATGTAACACACACCCATACAATGCGCACCACCCCGTGATGTTTTTCTCACTCCTACTAGTGAATCTAATGAAACACACACCCATACAATGCGCACCACCCCGTGATGTTTTTCTCACTGCTACTAGTGAATGTAATGTAACACACACCCATACAATGCGCACCACCCCGTGATGTTTTTCTCACTCCTACTAGTGAATCTAATGTAACACACACCCATACAATGCGCACCACCCCGTGATGTTTTTCTCACTCCTACTAGTGAATGTAATGTAACACACACCCATACAATGCGCACCACCCCGTGATGTTTTTCTCACTCCTACTAGTGAATGTAATGTAACACACACCCATACAATGCGCACCACCCCGTGATGTTTTTCTCACTCCTACTAGTGAATGTAATGTAACACACACCCATACAATGCGCACCACCCCGTGATGTTTTTCTCACTCCTACTAGTGAATGTAATGTAACACACACCCATACAATGCGCACCACCCCGTGATGATTTTCTCACTCCTACTAGTGAAAGTAATGTAACACACACCAATACAATGCGCACCACCCCGTGATGTTTTTCTCACTCCTACTAGTGAATGTAATGTAACACACACCCATACAAGGCGCACCACCCCGTGATGTTTTTCTCACTCCTACTAGTGAATGTAATGTAACACACACCCATACAAGGCGCACCACCCCGTGATGTTTTTCTCACTCGTACTAGTGAATGTAATGTAACACACACCCATACAATGCGCACCACCCCGTGATGTTTTTCTCACTCCTACTAGTGAATGTAATGTAACACACACCCATACAATACGCACCACCCCGTGATGTTTTTCTCACTCCTTCTAGTGAATCTAATGTAACACACACCCATACAAGGCGCACCACCCCGTGATGTTTTTCTCACTCCTACTAGTGAATCTAATGTAACACACACCCATACAAGGCGCACCACCCCGTGATGTTTTTCTCACTCCTACTAGTGAATGTAATGTAACACACACCCATACAATGCGCACCACCCCGTGATGTTTTTCTCACTCCTACTAGTGAATGTAATGTAACACACACCCATACAAGGCGCACCACCCCGTGATGTTTTTCTCACTCCTACTAGTGAATCTAATGTAACACACACCCATACAAGGCGCACCACCCCGTGATGTTTTTCTCACTCCTACTAGTGAATCTAATGTAACACACACCCATACAAGGCGCACCACCCCGTGATGTTTTTCTCACTCCTACTAGTGAATGTAATGTAACACACACCCATACAATGCGCACCACCCCGTGATGTTTTTCTCACTCCTACTAGTGAATGTAATGTAACACACACCCATACAAGGCGCACCACCCCGTGATGTTTTTCTCACTCCTACTAGTGAATCTAATGTAACACACACCCATACAAGGCGCACCACCCCGTGATGTTTTTCTCACTCCTACTAGTGAATCTAATGTAACACACACCCATACAATGCGCACCACCCCGTGATGTTTTTCTCATTCCTACTAGTGAATGTAATGTAACACACACCCATACAATGCGCACCACCCCGTGATGTTTTTCTCACTCCTACTAGTGAATCTAATGAAACACACACCCATACAATGCGCACCACCCCGTGATGTTTTTCTCACTGCTACTAGTGAATGTAATGTAACACACACCCATACAATGCGCACCACCCCGTGATGTTTTTCTCACTCCTACTAGTGAATGTAATGTAACACACACCCATACAATGCGCACCACCCCGTGATGTTTTTCTCACTCCTACTAGTGAATGTAATGTAACACACACCCATACAATGCGCACCACCCCGTGATGTTTTTCTCACTCCTACTAGTGAATGTAATGTAACACACACCCATACAATGCGCACCACCCCGTGATGTTTTTCTCACTCCTACTAGTGAATGTAATGTAACACACACCCATACAATGCGCACCACCCCGTGATGTTTTTCTCACTCCTACTAGTGAATGTAATGTAACACACACCCATACAATGCGCACCACCCCGTGATGATTTTCTCACTCCTACTAGTGAAAGTAATGTAACACACACCAATACAATGCGCACCACCCCGTGATGTTTTTCTCACTCCTACTAGTGAATGTAATGTAAAACACACCCATACAATGCGAACCAACCCGTGATGTTTTTCTCACTCCTACTAGTGAATCTAATGTAACACACACCCATACAAGGCGCACCACCCCGTGATGTTTTTCTCACTCCTACTAGTGAATCTAATGTAACACACACCCATACAAGGCGCACCACCCCGTGATGTTTTTCTCACTCCTACTAGTGAATCTAATGTAAAACACACCCATACAATGCGCACCACCCCGTGATGTTTATCTCACTCCTACTAGTGAATGTAATGTAACACACACCCATACAATGCGCACCACCCCGTGATGTTTTTCTCACTCATACTAGTGAATCTAATGAAACACACACCCATACAATGCGCACCACCCCGTGATGTTTTTCTCACCGCTACTAGTGAATCTAATGTAACACACACCCATACAATGCGCACCACCCCGTGATGTTTTTCTCACTCCTACTAGTGAATGTAATGTAACACACACCCATACAATGCGCACCACCCCGTGATGTTTTTCTCACTCCTACTAGTGAATGTAATGTAACACACACCCATACAATGCGCACCACCCCGTGATGTTTTTCTCACTCCTACTAGTGAATGTAATGTAACACACACCCATACAATGCGCACCACCCCGTGATGTTTTTCTCACTCCTACGAGTGAATGTAATGTAACACACACCCATACAATGCGCACCACCCCGTGATGTTTTTCTCCCTCCTACTAGTGAATGTAATGTAACACACACCCATACAATGCGCAACACCCCGTGATGATTTTCTCACTCCTACTAGTGAAAGTAATGTAACACACACCCATACAATGCGCACCACCCCGTGATGTTTTTCTCACTCCTACTAGTGAATGTAATGTAACACACACCCATACAATGCGCACCACCCCGTGATGTTTTTCTCACTCCTACTAGTGAACGTAACACACACCCATACAATGCGCACCACCCCGTGATGTTTTTCTCACTCCTACTAGTGAATCTAATGTAACACACACCCATACAAGGCGCACCACCCCGTGATGTTTTTCTCACTCCTACTAGTGAATGTAATGTAACACACACCCATACAATGCGCACCACCCCGTGATGTTTTTCTCACTCCTACTAGTGAATGTAATGTAACACACACCCATACAATGCGCACCACCCCGTGATGTTTTTCTCACTCCTACTAGTGAATGTAATGTAACACACACCCATACAAGGCGCACCACCCCGTGATGTTTTTCTCACTCCTACTAGTGAATGTAATGTAACACACACCCATACAAGGCGCACCACCCCGTGATGTTTTTCTCACTCCTACTAGTGAATGTAATGTAACACACACCCATACAAGGCACACCACCCCGTGATGTTTTTCTCACTCCTACTAGTGAATGTAATGTAACACACACCCATACAAGGCGCACCACCCCGTGATGTTTTTCTCACTCCTACTAGTGAATGTAATGTAACACACACCCATACAAGGCGCACCACCCCGTGATGTTTTTCTCACTCGTACTAGTGAATGTAATGTAACACACACCCATACAATGCGCACCACCCCGTGATGTTTTTCTCACTCCTACTAGTGAATGTAATGTAACACACACCCATACAATACGCACCACCCCGTGATGTTTTTCTCACTCCTACTAGTGAATCTAATGTAACACACACCCATACAAGGCGCACCACCCCGTGATGTTTTTCTCACTCCTACTAGTGAATCTAATGTAACACACACCCATACAAGGCGCACCACCCCGTGATGTTTTTCTCACTCCTACTAGTGAATGTAATGTAACACACACCCATACAATGCGCACCACCCCGTGATGTTTTTCTCACTCCTACTAGTGAATGTAATGTAACACACACCCATACAAGGCGCACCACCCCGTGATGTTTTTCTCACTCCTACTAGTGAATCTAATGTAACACACACCCATACAAGGCGCACCACCCCGTGATGTTTTTCTCACTCCTACTAGTGAATGTAATGTAACACACACCCATACAAGGCGCACCACCCCGTGATGTTTTTCTCACTCCTACTAGTGAATGTAATGTAACACACACCCATACAAGGCGCACCACCCCGTGATGTTTTTCTCACTCGTACTAGTGAATGTAATGTAACACACACCCATACAAGGCGCACCACCCCGTGATGTTTTTCTCACTCCTACTAGTGAATGTAATGTAACACACACCCATACAAGGCGCACCACCCCGTGATGTTTTTCTCACTCCTACTAGTGAATCTAATGTAACACACACCCATACAAGGCGCACCACCCCGTGATGTTTTTCTCACTGCTACTAGTGAATCTAATGTAACACACAGCCCTGCAAGGCGCACCACCCCGTGATGTTTTTCTCACTGCTACTAGTGAATCTAATGTAACACACACCCATACAAGGCGCACCACCCCGTGATGTTTTTCTCACTGCTACTAGTGAATGTAATGTAACACACACCCATACAATGCGCACCACCCCGTGATGATTTTCTCACTCCTACTAGTGAAAGTAATGTAACACACACCCATGCAATGCGCACCACCCCGTGATGTTTTTCTCACTCCTACTAGTGAATGTAATGTAACACACACCCATACAATGCGCACCACCCCGTGATGTTTTTCTCACTCCTACTAGTGAATGTAATGTAACACACACCCATACAATGCGCACCACCCCGTGATGTTTTTCTCACTCCTACTAGTGAATGTAATGTAACACACACCCATACAATGCGCACCACCCCGTGATGTTTTTCTCACTCCTACTAGTGAATCTAATGTAACACACACCCATACAATGCGCACCACCCCGTGATGTTTTTCTCACTCCTACTAGTGAATCTAATGTAACACACACCCATACAATGCGCACCACCCCGTGATGTTTTTCTCACTCCTACTAGTGAATCTAATGTAACACACACCCATACAAGTCGCACCACCCCGTGATGTTTTTCTCACTCCTACTAGTGAATGTAATGTAACACACACCCATACAATGCGCACCACCACGTGATGTTTTTCTCACTCCTACTAGTGAATGTAATGTAACACACACCCATGCAAGGCGCACCACCCCGTGATGTTTTTCTCACTCCTACTAGTGAATCTAATGTAACACACACCCACACAAGGCGCACCACCCCGTGATGTTTTTCTCACTCCTACTAGTGAATCTAATGTAACACACACCCATACAATGCGCACCACCCCGTGATGTTTATCTCACTCCTACTAGTGAATGTAATGTAACACACACCCATACAATGCGCACCACCCCGTGATGTTTTTCTCACTCCTACTAGTGAATCTAATGAAACACACACCCATACAATGCGCACCACCCCGTGATGTTTTTCTCACTGCTACTAGTGAATGTAATGTAACACACCCCCATACAATGCGCACCACCCCGTGATGTTTATCTCACTCCTACTAGTGAATCTAATGTAACACACACCCATACAATGCGCACCACCCCGTGATGTTTTTCTCACTCCTACTAGTGAATGTAATGTAACACACACCCATAAAATGCGCACCACCCCGTGATGTTTTTCTCACTCCTACTAGTGAATGTAATGTAACACACACCCATACAATGCGCACCACCCCGTGATGTTTTTCTCACTGCTACTAGTGAATCTAATGTAACACACACCCATACAATGCGCACCACCCCGTGATGTTTTTCTCACTCCTACTAGTGAATGTAATGTAACACACACCCATACAATGCGCACCACCCCGTGATGTTTTTCTCACTCCGACTAGTGAATGTAATGTAACACACACCCATACAATGCGCACCACCCCGTGATGTTTTTCTCACTCCTACTAGTGAATCTAATGTAACACACACCCATACAATGCGCACCACCCCGTGATGTTTTTCTCACTCCTACTAGTGAATCTAATGTAACACACACCCATACAATGCGCACCACCCCGTGATGTTTTTCTCACTCCTACTAGTGAATCTAATGTAACACACACCCATACAAGTCGCACCACCCCGTGATGTTTTTCTCACTCCTACTAGTGAATGTAATGTAACACACACCCATACAATGCGCACCACCACGTGATGTTTTTCTCACTCCTACTAGTGAATGTAATGTAACACACACCCATGCAAGGCGCACCACCCCGTGATGTTTTTCTCACTCCTACTAGTGAATCTAATGTAACACACACCCACACAAGGCGCACCACCCCGTGATGTTTTTCTCACTCCTACTAGTGAATCTAATGTAACACACACCCATACAATGCGCACCACCCCGTGATGTTTATCTCACTCCTACTAGTGAATGTAATGTAACACACACCCATACAATGCGCACCACCCCGTGATGTTTTTCTCACTCCTACTAGTGAATCTAATGAAACACACACCCATACAATGCGCACCACCCCGTGATGTTTTTCTCACTGCTACTAGTGAATCTAATGTAACACACACCCATACAATGCGCACCACCCCGTGATGTTTTTCTCACTCCTACTAGTGAATCTAATGTAACACACACCCATACAATGCACATCACCCCGTGATGTTTTTCTCACTCCTACTAGTGAATCTAATGTAACACACACCCATACAATGCACACCACCCCGTGATGTTTTTCTCACTCCTACTAGTGAATGTAATGTAACACACACCCATACAATGCGCACCACCCCGTGATGTTTTTCTCACTCCTACTAGTGGATGTAATGTAACACACACCCATACAATGCGCACCACCCCGTGATGTTTTTCTCACTCCTACTAGTGAATGTAATGTAACACACACCCATACAATGCGCACCACCCCGTGATGTTTTTCTCACTCCTACTAGTGTATGTAATGTAACACACACCCATACAATGCGCACCACCCCGTGATGATTTTCTCACTCCTACTAGTGAAAGTAATGTAACACACACCAATACAATGCGCACCACCCCGTGATGTTTTTCTCACTCCCACTAGTGAATGTAATGTAACACACACCCATACAATGCGCACCACCCCGTGATGTTTTTCTCACTCCTACTAGTGAATCTAATGTAACACACACCCATACAAGGCGCACCACCCCGTGATGTTTTTCTCACTCCTACTAGTGACTCTAATGTAACACACACCCATACATGGCGCACCACCCCGTGATGTTTTTCTCACTCCTACTAGTAAATCTAATGTAAAACACACCCATACAATGCGCACCACCCCGTGATGTTTATCTCACTCCTACTAGTGAATGTAATGTAACACACACCCATACAATGCGCACCACCCCGTGATGTTTTTCTCACTCATACTAGTGAATCTAATGAAACACACACCCATACAATGCGCACCGCCCCGTGATGTTTTTCTCACTGCTACTAGTGAATCTAATGTAACACACACCCATACAATGCGCACCACCCCGTGATGTTTTTCTCACTCCTACTAGTGAATCTAATGTAACACACACCCATACAATGCACACCACCCCGTGATGTTTTTCTCACTCCTACTAGTGAATCTAATGTAACACACACCCATACAATGCACACCACCCCGTGATGTTTTTCTCACTCCTACTAGTGAATGTAATGTAACACACACCCATACAATGCGCACCACCCCGTGATGTTTTTCTCACTCCTACTAGTGGATGTAATGTAACACACACCCATACAATGCGCACCACCCCGTGATGTTTTTCTCACTCCTACTAGTGAATGTAATGTAACACACACCCATACAATGCGCACCACCCCTTGATGTTTTTCTCACTCCTACTAGTGTATGTAATGTAACACACACCCATACAATGCGCACCACCCCGTGATGATTTTCTCACTCCTACTAGTGAAAGTAATGTAACACACACCAATACAATGCGCACCACCCCGTGATGTTTTTCTCACTCCTACTAGTGAATGTAATGTAACACACACCCATACAATGCGCACCACCCCGTGATGTTTTTCTCACTCCTACTAGTGAATCTAATGTAACACACACCCATACAAGGCGCACCACCCCGTGATGTTTTTCTCACTCCTACTAGTGAATCTAATGTAACACACACCCATACAAGGCGCACCACCCCGTGATGTTTTTCTCACTCCTACTAGTAAATCTAATGTAAAACACACCCATACAATGCGCACCACCCCGTGATGTTTATCTCACTCCTACTAGTGAATGTAATGTAACACACACCCATACAATGCGCACCACCCCGTGATGTTTTTCTCACACATACTAGTGAATCTAATGAAACACACACCCATACAATGCGCACCACCCCGTGATGTTTTTCTCACTGCTACTAGTGAATCTAATGTAACACACACCCATACAATGCGCACCACCCCGTGATGTTTTTCTCACTTCTACTAGTGAATGTAATGTAACAAACACCCATACAATGCGCACCACCCTGTGATGTTTTTCTCACTCCTACTAGTGAATGTAATGTAACACACACCCATACAATGCGCACCACCCCGTGATGTTTTTCTCACTCCTACTAGTGAATGTAATGTAACACACACCCATACAATGCGCACCACCCCGTGATGTTTTTCTCACTGCTACTAGTGAATCTAATGTAACACACACCCATACAATGCGCACCACCCCGTGATGTTTTTCTCACTGCTACTAGTGAATCTAATGTAACACACACCCATACAATGCGCACCACCCCATGATGTTTTTCTCACTCCTACTAGTGAATCTAATGTAACACACACCCATACAATGCGCACCACCCCGTGATGTTTTTCTCACTCCTACTAGTGAATGTAATGTAACAAACACCCATACAATGCGCACCACCCCGTGATGTTTTTCTCACTCCTACTAGTGAATGTAATGTAACACACACCCATACAATGCGCACCACCCCGTGATGTTTTTCTCACTCCTACTAGTGTATGTAATGTAACACACACCCATACAATGCGCACCACCCCGTGATGTTTTTCTCCCTTCTACTAGTGAATGTAATGTAACACACACCCATACAATGCGCACCACCCCGTGATGATTTTCTCACTCCTACTCGTGAAAGTAATGTAACACACACCCATACAATGCGCACCACCCCGTGATGTTTTTCTCACTCCTACTAGTGAATGTAATGTAACACACACCCATACAATGCGCACCACCCCGTGATGTTTTTCTCACTCCTACTAGTGAATGTAACACACACCCATACAATGCGCACCACCCCGTGATGTTTTTCTCACTCCTACTAGTGAATCTAATGTAACACACACCCATACAAGGCGCACCACCCCGTGATGTTTTTCTCACTCCTACTAGTGAATCTAATGTAACACACACCCATACAAGGCGCACCACCCCGTGATGTTTTTCTCACTCCTACTAGTGAATGTAATGTAACACACACCCATACAATGCGCACCACCCCGTGATGTTTTTCTCACTCCTACTAGTGAATGTAATGTAACACACACCCATACAAGGCCCACCACCCCGTGATGTTTTTCTCACTCCTACTAGTGAATCTAATGTAACACACACCCATAAAATGCGCACCACCCCGTGATGTTTTTCTCACTCCTACTAGTGAATGTAATGTAACACACACCCATACAAGGCGCACCACCCCGTGATGTTTTTCTCACTCCTACTAGTGAATGTAATGTAACACACACCCATACAAGGCGCACCACCCCGTGATGATTTTCTCACTCGTACTAGTGAATGTAATGTAACACACACCCATACAAGGCGCACAACCCCGTGATGTTTTTCTCACTCCTACTAGTGAATCTAATGTAACACACACCCATACAATGCGCACCACCACTTGATGTTTTTCTCACTCCTACTAGTGAATCTAATGTAACACACACCCATACAAGGCGCACCACCCCGTGATGTTTTTCTCACTCCTACTAGTGAATGTAATGTAACACACACCCATACATTCCGCACCACCACGTGATGTTTTTCTCACTCCTACTAGTGAATCTAATGTAACACACACCCATACAAGGCGCACCACCCCGTGATGTTTTTCTCACTCCTACTAGTGAATCTAATGTAACACACACCCATAAAAGGCGCACCACCCCGTGATGTTTTTCTCACTCCTACTAGTGAATGTAATGTAACACACACCCATACAAGGCGCACCACCCCGTGATGTTTTTCTCACTCCTACTAGTGAATGTAATGTAACACACACCCATACAAGGCGCACCTCCCCGTGATGTTTTTCTCACTCCTACTAGTGAATGTAATGTAACACACACCCATACAAGGGGCACCACCCCGTGATGTTTTTCTCACTGCTACTAGTGAATCTAATATAACACACAGCCCTACAAGGCGCACCACCCCGTGATGTTTTCTCACTGCTACTAGTGAATCTAATGTAACACACACCCATACAAGGCGCACAACCCCGTGATGTTTTTCTCACTGCTACTAGTGAATCTAATGTAACACACACCCATACACGGCGCACCACCCCGTGATGTTTTTCTCACTCCTACTAGTGAATCTAATGTAACACACACCCATACAAGGCGCACCACCCCGTGATGTTTTTCTCACTCCTACTAGTGAATCTAATGTAACACACACCCATACAAGGCGCACCACCCCGTGATGTTTTTCTCACTCCTACTAGTGAATCTAATGTAACACACACCCATACAAGGCGCAACACCCCGTGATGTTTTTCTCACTCCTACTAGTGAATCTAATGTAACACACACCCATACAATGCGCACCACCCCGTGATGTTTATCTCACACCTACTAGTGAATGTAATGTAACACACACCCATACAATGCGCACCACCCAGTGATGTTTTTCTCACTCCTACTAGTGAATCTAATGAAACACACACCTATACAATGCGCACCACCCCGTGATGTTTTTCTCACTCCTACTAGTGAATCTAATGTAACACACACCCATACAATGCGCACCACCCCGTGATGTTTTTCTCACTCCTACTAGTGAATGTAATGTAACACACACCCATACAATGCGCACCACCCCGTGATGTTTTTCTCACTGCTACTAGTGAATGTAATGTAACACACACCCATACAATGCGCACCACCCCGTGATGTTTTTCTCACTGCTACTAGTGAATCTAATGTAACACACACCCATACAATGCGCACCACCCCATGATGTTTTTCTCACTGCTACTAGTGAATCTAATGTAACACACACCCATACAATGCGCACCTCCCCGTGATGTTTTTCTCACTCCTACTAGTGAATCTAATGTAACACACACCCATACAATGCGCACCACCCCGTGATGTTTTTCTCACTCCTACTAGTGAATGTAATGTAACACACACCCATACAATGCGCACCACCCCGTGATGTTTTTCTCACTGCTACTAGTGAATCTAATGTAACACACACCCATACAATGCGCACCACCCCGTGATGTTTTTCTCACTCCTACTAGTGAATCTAATGTAACACACACCCATACAATGCACACCACCCCGTGATGTTTTTCTCACTCCTACTAGTGAATCTAATGTAACACACACCCATACAAGCGCACCACCCCGTGATGTTTTTCTCACTCCTACTAGTGAATGTAATGTAACAAACACCCATACAATGCGCACCACCCCGTGATGTTTTTCTCACTCCTACTAGTGAATCTAATGTAACACACACCCATACAATGCACACCACCCCGTGATGTTTTTCTCACTCCTACTAGTGAATGTAATGTAACACACACCCATACAATGCGCACCACCCCGTGATGTTTTTCTCACTCCTACTAGTGGATGTAATGTAACACACACCCATACAATGCGCACCACCCCGTGATGTTTTTCTCACTCCTACTAGTGAATGTAATGTAACACACACCCATACAATGCGCACCACCCCGTGATGTTTTTCTCACTCCTACTAGTGTATGTAATGTAACACACACCCATACAATGCGCACCACCCCGTGATGATTTTCTCACTCCTACTAGTGAAAGTAATGTAACACACACCAATACAATGCGCACCACCCCGTGATGTTTTTCTCACTCCTACTAGTGAATGTAATGTAACACACACCCATACAATGCGCACCACCCCGTGATGTTTTTCTCACTCCTACTAGTGAATCTAATGTAACACACACCCATACAAGGCGCACCACCCCGTGATGTTTTTCTCACTCCTACTAGTGAATCTAATGTAACACACACCCATACAAGGCGCACCACCCCGTGATGTTTTTCTCACTCCTACTAGTAAATCTAATGTAAAACACACCCATACAATGCGCACCACCCCGTGATGTTTATCTCACTCCTACTAGTGAATGTAATGTAACACACACCCATACAATGCGCACCACCCCGTGATGTTTTTCTCACTCCTACTAGTGAATCTAATGAAACACACACCCATACAATGCGCACCACCCCGTGATGTTTTTCTCACTGCTACTAGTGAATCTAATGTAACACACACCCATACAATGCGCACCCCCCCGTGATGTTTTTCTCACTCCTACTAGTGAATGTAATGTAACACACACCCATACAATGCGCACCACCCCGTGATGTTTTTCTCACTCCTACTAGTGAATGTAATGTAACACACATCCATACAATGCGCACCACCCCGTGATATTTTTCTCACTCCTACTAGTGAATGTAATGTAACACACATGCATACAATGCGCACCACCCCGTGATGTTTTTCTCACTGCTACTAGTGAATCTAATGTAACACACACCCATACAATGCGCACCACCCCGTGATGTTTTTCTCACTGCTACTAGTGAATCTAATGTAACACACACCCATACAATGCGCACCACCCCATGATGTTTTTCTCACTCCTACTAGTGAATCTAATGTAACACACACCCATACAATGCGCACCACCCCGTGATGTTTTTCTCACTCCTACTAGTGAATGTAATGTAACACACACCCATACAATGCGCACCACCCCGTGATATTTTTCTCACTCCTACTAGTGAATGTAATGTAACACACACCCATACAATGCGCACCACCCCGTGATGTTTTTCTCACTGCTACTAGTGAATCTAATGTAACACACACCCATACAATGCGCACCACCCCGTGATGTTTTTCTCACTGCTACTAGTGAATCTAATGTAACACACACCCATACAATGCGCACCACCCCATGATGTTTTTCTCACTCCTACTAGTGAATCTAATGTAACACACACCCATACAATGCGCACCACCCCGTGATGTTTTTCTCACTCCTACTAGTGAATGTAATGTAACAAACACCCATACAATGCGCACCACCCCGTGATGTTTTTCTCACTCCTACTAGTGAATGTAATGTAACACACACCCATACAATGCGCACCACCCCGTGATGTTTTTCTCACTCCTACTAGTGAATGTAATGTAACACACACCCATACAATGCGCACCACCCCGTGATGTTTTTCTCCCTTCTACTAGTGAATGTAATGTAACACACACCCATACAATGCGCACCACCCCGTGATGATTTTCTCACTCCTACTAGTGAAAATAATGTAACACACACCCATACAATGCGCACCACCCCGTGATGTTTTTCTCACTCCTACTAGTGGATGTAATGTAACACACACCCATACAATGCGCACCACCCCGTGATGTTTTTCTCACTCCTACTAGTGAATGTAATGTAACACACACCCATACAATGCGCACCACCCCGTGATGTTTTTCTCACTCCTACTAGTGTATGTAATGTAACACACACCCATACAATGCGCACCACCCCGTGATGATTTTCTCACTCCTACTAGTGAAAGTAATGTAACACACACCAATACAATGCGCACCACCCCGTGATGTTTTTCTCACTCCTACTAGTGAATGTAATGTAACACACACCCATACAATGCGCACCACCCCGTGATGTTTTTCTCACTCCTACTAGTGAATCTAATGTAACACACACCCATACAAGGCGCACCACCCCGTGATGTTTTTCTCACTCCTACTAGTGAATCTAATGTAACACACACCCATACAAGGCGCACCACCCCGTGATGTTTTTCTCACTCCTACTAGTAAATCTAATGTAAAACACACCCATACAATGCGCACCACCCCGTGATGTTTATCTCACTCCTACTAGTGAATGTAATGTAACACACACCCATACAATGCGCACCACCCCGTGATGTTTTTCTCACTCCTACTAGTGAATCTAATGAAACACACACCCATACAATGCGCACCACCCCGTGATGTTTTTCTCACTGCTACTAGTGAATCTAATGTAACACACACCCATACAATGCGCACCACCCCGTGATGTTTTTCTCACTCCTACTAGTGAATGTAATGTAACACACACCCATACAATGCGCACCACCCCGTGATGTTTTTCTCACTGCTACTAGTGAATCTAATGTAACACACACCCATACAATGCGCACCACCCCGTGATGTTTTTCTCACTCCTACTAGTGAATCTAATGTAACACACACCCATACAATGCACACCACCCCGTGATGTTTTTCTCACTCCTACTAGTGAATCTAATGTAACACACACCCATACAAGCGCACCACCCCGTGATGTTTTTCTCACTCCTACTAGTGAATGTAATGTAACAAACACCCATACAATGCGCACCACCCCGTGATGTTTTTCTCACTCCTACTAGTGAATCTAATGTAACACACACCCATACAATGCACACCACCCCGTGATGTTTTTCTCACTCCTACTAGTGAATGTAATGTAACACACACCCATACAATGCGCACCACCCCGTGATGTTTTTCTCACTCCTACTAGTGGATGTAATGTAACACACACCCATACAATGCGCACCACCCCGTGATGTTTTTCTCACTCCTACTAGTGAATGTAATGTAACACACACCCATACAATGCGCACCACCCCGTGATGTTTTTCTCACTCCTACTAGTGTATGTAATGTAACACACACCCATACAATGCGCACCACCCCGTGATGATTTTCTCACTCCTACTAGTGAAAGTAATGTAACACACACCAATACAATGCGCACCACCCCGTGATGTTTTTCTCACTCCTACTAGTGAATGTAATGTAACACACACCCATACAAGGCGCACCACCCCGTGATGTTTTTCTCACTCCTACTAGTGAATCTAATGTAACACACACCCATACAAGGCGCACCACCCCGTGATGTTTTTCTCACTCCTACTAGTAAATCTAATGTAAAACACACCCATACAATGCGCACCACCCCGTGATGTTTATCTCACTCCTACTAGTGAATGTAATGTAACACACACCCATACAATGCGCACCACCCCGTGATGTTTTTCTCACTCCTACTAGTGAATCTAATGAAACACACACCCATACAATGCGCACCACCCCGTGATGTTTTTCTCACTGCTACTAGTGAATCTAATGTAACACACACCCATACAATGCGCACCACCCCGTGATGTTTTTCTCACTCCTACTAGTGAATGTAATGTAACACACACCCATACAATGCGCACCACCCCGTGATGTTTTTCTCACTCCTACTAGTGAATGTAATGTAACACACACCCATACAATGCGCACCACCCCGTGATGTTTTTCTCACTCCTACTAGTGAATGTAATGTAACACACACCCATACAATGCGCACCACCCCGTGATGTTTTTCTCACTGCTACTAGTGAATCTAATGTAACACACACCCATACAATGCGCACCACCCCGTGATGTTTTTCTCACTGCTACTAGTGAATCTAATGTAACACACACCCATACAATGCGCACCACCCCATGATGTTTTTCTCACTCCTACTAGTGAATCTAATGTAACACACACCCATACAATGCGCACCACCCCGTGATGTTTTTCTCACTCCTACTAGTGAATGTAATGTAACAAACACCCATACAATGTGCACCACCCCGTGATGTTTTTCTCACTCCTACTAGTGAATCTAATGTAACACACACCCATACAATGCGCACCACCCCGTGATGTTTTTCTCACTCCTACTAGTGTATGTAATGTAACACACACCCATACAATGCGCACCACCCCGTGATGTTTTTCTCCCTTCTACTAGTGAATGTAATGTAACACACACCCATACAATGCGCACCACCCCGTGATGATTTTCTCACTCCTACTAGTGAAAGTAATGTAACACACACCCATACAATGCGCACCACCCCGTGATGTTTTTCTCACTCCTACTAGTGGATGTAATGTAACACACACCCATACAATGCGCACCACCCCGTGATGTTTTTCTCACTCCTACTAGTGAATGTAATGTAACACACACCCATACAATGCGCACCACCCCGTGATGTTTTTCTCACTCCTACTAGTGTATGTAATGTAACACACACCCATACAATGCGCACCACCCCGTGATGATTTTCTCACTCCTACTAGTGAAAGTAATGTAACACACACCAATACAATGCGCACCACCCCGTGAGGTTTTTCTCACTCCTACTAGTGAATGTAATGTAACACACACCCATACAATGCGCACCACCCCGTGATGTTTTTCTCACTCCTACTAGTGAATCTAATGTAACACACACCCATACAAGGCGCACCACCCCGTGATGTTTTTCTCACTCCTACTAGTGAATCTAATGTAACACACACCCATACAAGGCGCACCACCCCGTGATGTTTTTCTCACTCCTACTAGTAAATCTAATGTAAAACACACCCATACAATGCGCACCACCCCGTGATGTTTATCTCACTCCTACTAGTGAATGTAATGTAACACACACCCATACAATGCGCACCATCCCGTGATGTTTTGCTCACTCCTACTAGTGAATCTAATGAAACACACACCCATACAATGCGGACCACCCCGTGATGTTTTTCTCACTGCTACTAGTGAATCTAATGTAACACACACCCATACAATGCGCACCACCCCGTGATGTTTTTCTCACTCCTACTAGTGAATGTAATGTAACACACACCCATACAATGCGCACCACCCCGTGATGTTTTTCTCACTCCTACTAGTGAATCTAATGTAACACACACCCATACAATGCACACCACCCCGTGATGTTTTTCTCACTCCTACTAGTGAATGTAATGTAACACACACCCATACAATGCGCACCACCCCGTGATGTTTTTCTCACTCCTACTAGTGGATGTAATGTAACACACACCCATACAATGCGCACCACCCCGTGATGTTTTTCTCACTCCTACTAGTGAATGTAATGTAACACACACCCATACAATGCGCACCACCCCGTGATGTTTTTCTCACTCCTACTAGTGTATGTAATGTAACACACACCCATACAATGCGCACCACCCCGTGATGATTTTCTCACTCCTACTAGTGAAAGTAATGTAACACACACCAATACAATGCGCACCACCCCGTGATGTTTTTCTCACTCCTACTAGTGAATGTAATGTAACACACACCCATACAAGGCGCACCACCCCGTGATGTTTTTCTCACTCCTACTAGTGAATCTAATGTAACACACACCCATACAAGGCGCACCACCCCGTGATGTTTTTCTCACTCCTACTAGTAAATCTAATGTAAAACACACCCATACAATGCGCACCACCCCGTGATGTTTATCTCACTCCTACTAGTGAATGTAATGTAACACACACCCATACAATGCGCACCACCCCGTGATGTTTTTCTCACTCCTACTAGTGAATCTAATGAAACACACACCCATACAATGCGCACCACCCCGTGATGTTTTTCTCACTGCTACTAGTGAATCTAATGTAACACACACCCATACAATGCGAACCACCCCGTGATGTTTTTCTCACTCCTACTAGTGAATGTAATGTAACACACACCCATACAATGCGCACCACCCCGTGATGTTTTTCTCACTCCTACTAGTGAATGTAATGTAACACACACCCATACAATGCGCACCACCCCGTGATGTTTTTCTCACTCCTACTAGTGAATGTAATGTAACACACACCCATACAATGCGCACCACCCCGTGATGTTTTTCTCACTGCTACTAGTGAATCTAATGTAACACACACCCATACAATGCGCACCACCCCGTGATGTTTTTCTCACTGCTACTAGTGAATCTAATGTAACACACACCCATACAATGCGCACCACCCCATGATGTTTTTCTCAATCCTACTAGTGAATCTAATGTAACACACACCCATACAATGCGCACCACCCCGTGATGTTTTTCTCACTCCTACTAGTGAATGTAATGTAACAAACACCCATACAATGTGCACCACCCCGTGATGTTTTTCTCACTCCTACTAGTGAATCTAATGTAACACACACCCATACAATGCGCACCACCCCGTGATGTTTTTCTCACTCCTACTAGTGTATGTAATGTAACACACACCCATACAATGCGCACCACCCCGTGATGTTTTTCTCCCTTCTACTAGTGAATGTAATGTAACACACACCCATACAATGCGCACCACCCCGTGATGATTTTCTCACTCCTACTAGTGAAAGTAATGTAACACACACCCATACAATGCGCACCACCCCGTGATGTTTTTCTCACTCCTACTAGTGGATGTAATGTAACACACACCCATACAATGCGCACCACCCCGTGATGTTTTTCTCACTCCTACTAGTGAATGTAATGTAACACACACCCATACAATGCGCACCACCCCGTGATGTTTTTCTCACTCCTACTAGTGTATGTAATGTAACACACACCCATACAATGCGCACCACCCCGTGATGATTTTCTCACTCCTACTAGTGAAAGTAATGTAACACACACCAATACAATGCGCACCACCCCGTGAGGTTTTTCTCACTCCTACTAGTGAATGTAATGTAACACACACCCATACAATGCGCACCACCCCGTGATGTTTTTCTCACTCCTACTAGTGAATCTAATGTAACACACACCCATACAAGGCGCACCACCCCGTGATGTTTTTCTCACTCCTACTAGTGAATCTAATGTAACACACACCCATACAAGGCGCACCACCCCGTGATGTTTTTCTCACTCCTACTAGTAAATCTAATGTAAAACACACCCATACAATGCGCACCACCCCGTGATGTTTATCTCACTCCTACTAGTGAATGTAATGTAACACACACCCATACAATGCGCACCATCCCGTGATGTTTTTCTCACTCCTACTAGTGAATCTAATGAAACACACACCCATACAATGCGGACCACCCCGTGATGTTTTTCTCACTGCTACTAGTGAATCTAATGTAACACACACCCATACAATGCGCACCACCCCGTGATGTTTTTCTCACTCCTACTAGTGAATGTAATGTAACACACACCCATACAATGCGCACCACCCCGTGATGATTTTCTCACTCCTACTAGTGAATCTAATGTAACACACACCCATACAAGGCGCACCACCCCGTGATGTTTTTCTCACTCCTACTAGTAAATCTAATGTAAAACACACCCATACAATGCGCACCACCCCGTGATGTTTATCTCACTCCTACTCGTGAATGTAATGTAACACACACCCATACAATGCGCACCATCCCGTGATGTTTTTCTCACTCCTACTAGTGAATCTAATGAAACACACACCCATACAATGCGCACCACCCCGTGATGTTTTTCTCACTGCTACTAGTGAATCTAATGTAACACACACCCATACAATGCGCACCACCCCGTGATGTTTTTCTCACTCCTACTAGTGAATGTAATGTAACACACACCCATACAATGCGCACCACCCCGTGATGTTTTTCTCACTCCTACTAGTGAATGTAATGTAACACACACCCATACAATGCGCACCACCCCGTGATGTTTTTCTCACTGCTACTAGTGAATCTAATGTAACACACACCCATACAATGCGCACCACCCCGTGATGTTTTTCTCACTGCTACTAGTGAATCTAATGTAACACACACCCATACAATGCGCACCACCCCATGATGTTTTTCTCAATCCTACTAGTGAATCTAATGTAACACACACCCATACAATGCGCACCACCCCGTGATGTTTTTCTCACTCCTACTAGTGAATGTAATGTAACAAACACCCATACAATGCGCACCACCCCGTGATGTTTTTCTCACTCCTACTAGTGAATGTAATGTAACACACACCCATACAATGCGCACCACCCCGTGATGTTTTTCTCACTCCTACTAGTGTATGTAATGTAACACACACCCATACAATGCGCACCACCCCGTGATGTTTTTCTCCCTTCTACTAGTGAATGTAATGTAACACACACCCATACAATGCGCACCACCCCGTGATGATTTTCTCACTCCTACTAGTGAAAGTAATGTAACACACACCCATACAATGCGCACCACCCCGTGATGTTTTTCTCACTCCTACTAGTGAATGTAATGTAACACACACCCATACAATGCGCACAACCCCGTGATGTTTTTCTCACTCCTACTAGTGAATGTAACACACACCCATACAATGCGCACCACCCCGTGATGTTTTTCTCACTCCTACTAGTGAATCTAATGTAACACACACCCATACAAGGCGCACCACCCCGTGATGTTTTTCTCACTCCTACTAGTGAATCTAATGTAACACACACCCATACAAGGCGCACCACCCCGTGATGTTTTTCTCACTCCTACTAGTGAATGTAATGTAACACACACCCATACAATGCGCACCACCCCGTGATGTTTTTCTCACTCCTACTAGTGAATGTAATGTAACACACACCCATACAAGGCGCACCACCCCGTGATGTTTTTCTCACTCCTACTAGTGAATCTAATGTAACACACACCCATAAAAGGCGCACCACCCCGTGATGTTTTTCTCACTCCTACTAGTGAATGTAATGTAACACACACCCATACAAGGCGCACCACCCCGTGATGTTTTTCTCACTCCTACTAGTGAATGTAATGTAACACACACCCATACAAGGCGCACCACCCCGTGATGATTTTCTCACTCGTACTAGTGAATGTAATGTAACACACACCCATACAAGGCGCACAACCCCGTGATGTTTTTCTCACTCCTACTAGTGAATGTAATGTAACACACACCCATACAAGGCGCACCACCCCGTGATGTTTTTCTCACTCCTACTAGTGAATCTAATGTAACACACACCCATACAAGGCGCACCACCCCGTGATGTTTTTCTCACTGCTACTAGTGAATCTAATGTAACAAACAGCCCTGCAAGGCGCACCACCCCGTGATGTTTTTCTCACTGCTACTAGTGAATCTAATGTAACACACACCCATACAAGGCGCACCACCCCGTGATGTTTTTCTCACTGCTACTAGTGAATGTAATGTAACACACACCCATACAATGCGCACCACCCCGTGATGTTTTTCTCACTCCTACTAGTGAATCTAATGAAACACACACCCATACAATGCGCACCACACCGTGATGTTTTTCTCATTGCTACTAGTGAATGTAATGTAACACACACCCATACAATGCACACCACCCCGTGATATTTTTCTCACTCGTACTAGAGAATGTAATGTAACACACACCCATACAATGCGCACCACCCCGTGATGTTTTTCTCACTCCTACTAGTGAATGTAATGTAACACACACCCATACAATGCGCACCACCCCGTGATGTTTTTCTCACTCCTACTAGTGAATGTAATGTAACACACACCCATACAATGCGCACCACCCCGTGATGATTTTCTCAATCCTACTAGTGAAAGTAATGTAACACACAGCCATACAATGCGCACCACCCCGTGATGTTTTTCTCACTCCTACTAGTGAATGTAATGTAACACACACCCTTACAATGCCCACCACCCCGTGATGTTTTTCTCACTCCTACTAGTGAATGTAATGTAACACACACCCATACAATGCGCACCACCCCGTGATGTTTTTCTCACTCCTACTAGTGAATGTAATGTAACACACACCCATACAATGCGCACCACCCCGTGATGTTTTTCTCACTCCTACTAGTGAATCTAATGTAACACACACCCATACAATGCGCACCACCCCGTGATGTTTTTCTCACTCCTACTAGTGAATCTAATGTAACACACACCCATACAATGCGCACCACCCCGTGATGTTTTTCTCACTCCTACTAGTGAATCTAATGTAACACACACCCATACAAGGCGCACCACCCCGTGATGTTTTTCTCACTCCTACTAGTGAATGTAATGTAACACACACCCATACAATCCGCACCACCACGTGATGTTTTTCTCACTCCTACTAGTGAATCTAATGTAACACACACCCATACAAGGCGCACCACCCCGTGATGTTTTTCTCACTCCTACTAGTGAATCTAATGTAACACACACACATACAAGGCGCACCACCCCGTGATGTTTTTCTCACTCCTACTAGTGAATGTAATGTAACACACACCCATACAAGGCGCACCACCCCGTGATGTTTTTCTCACTCCTACTAGTGAATGTAATGTAACACACACCCATACAAGGCGCACCACCCCGTGATGTTTTTCTCACTCCTACTAGTGAATCTAATATAACCCACAGCCCTACAAGGCGCACCACCCCGTGATGTTTTCTCACTGCTACTAGTGAATCTAATGTAACACACACCCATACAAGGCGCACCACCCCGTGATGTTTTTCTCACTGCTACTAGTGAATCTAATGTAACACACACCCATACACGGCGCACCACCCCGTGATGTTTTTCTCACTCCTACTAGTGAATCTAATGTAACACACACCCATACAAGGCGCACCACCCCGTGATGTTTTTCTCACTCCTACTAGTGAATCTAATGTAACACACACCCATACAATGCGCACCACCCCGTGATGTTTTTCTCACTCCTACTAGTGAATCTAATGTAACACACACCCATACAAGGCGCACCACCCCGTGATGTTTTTCTCACTCCTACTAGTGAATCTAATGTAACACACACCCATACAATGCACACCACCCCGTGTTGTTTATCTCACACCTACTAGTGAATGTAATGTAACACACATCCATACAATGCGCACCACCCAGTGATGTTTTTCTCACTCCTACTAGTGAATCTAATGAAACACACACCCATACAATGCGCACCACCCCGTGATGTTTTTCTCACTCCTACTAGTGAATCTAATGTAACACACACCCATACAATGCGCACCACCCCGTGATGTTTTCCTCACTCCTACTAGTGAATGTAATGTAACACACACCCATACAATGCGCACCACCCCGTGATGTTTTTCTCACTGCTACTAGTGAATGTAATGTAACACACACCCATACAATGCGCACCACCCCGTGATGTTTTTCTCACTGCTACTAGTGAATCTAATGTAACACACACCCATACAATGCGCACCACCCCGTGATGTTTTTCTCACTGCTACTAGTGAATCTAATGTAACACACACCCATACAATGCGCACCACCCCGTGATGTTTTTCTCACTCCTACTAGTGAATCTAATGTAACACACACCCATACAATGCGCACCACCCCGTGATGTTTTTCTCACTCCTACTAGTGAATGTAATGTAACAAACACCCATACAATGCGCACCACCCCGTGATGGTTTTCTCACTCCTACTAGTGAATCTAATGTAACACACACCCATACAATGCACACCACCCCGTGATGTTTTTCTCACTCCTACTAGTGAATGTAATGTAACACACACCCATACAATGCGCACCACCCCGTGATGTTTTTCTCACTCCTACTAGTGAATGTAATGTAACACACACCCATACAATGCGCACCATCCCGTGATGTTTTTCTCACTCCTACTAGTGAATGTAATGTAACACACACCCATACAATGCGCACCACCCCGTGATGTTTTTCTCACTCCTACTAGTGAATGTAATGTAACACACACCCATACAATGCGCACCACCCCGTGATGTTTTTCTCACTCCTACTAGTGAATGTAATGTAACACACACCCATACAATGCGCACCACCCCGTGATGATTTTCTCAATCCTACTAGTGAAAGTAATGTAACACACACCCATACAATGCGCACCACCCCGTGATGTTTTTCTCACTCCTACTAGTGAATGTAATGTAACACACACCCTTACAATGCCCACCACCCCGTGATGTTTTTCTCACTCCTACTAGTGAATGTAATGTAACACACACCCATACAATGCGCACCACCCCGTGATGTTTTTCTCACTCCTACTAGTGAATGTAATGTAACACACACCCATACAATGCGCACCACCCCGTGATGTTTTTCTCACTCCTACTAGTGAATGTAATGTAACACACACCCATACAATGCGCACCACCCCGTGATGTTTTTCTCACTCCTACTAGTGAATCTAATGTAACACACACCCATACAATGCGCACCACCCCGTGATGTTTTTCTCACTCCTACTAGTGAATCTAATGTAACACACACCCATACAAGGCGCACCACCCCGTGATGTTTTTCTCACTCCTACTAGTGAATGTAATGTAACACACACCCATACATTCCGCACCACCACGTGATGTTTTTCTCACTCCTACTAGTGAATCTAATGTAACACACACCCATACAAGGCGCACCACCCCGTGATGTTTTTCTCACTCCTACTAGTGAATGTAATGTAACACACACCCATGCAAGGCGCACCACCCGTGATGTTTTTCTCACTCCTACTAGTGAATGTAATGTAACACACACCCATACAAGGCGCACCACCCCGTGATGTTTTTCTCACTCCTACTAGTGAATGTAATGTAACACACACCCATACAAGGGGCACCACCCCGTGATGTTTTTCTCACTGCTACTAGTGAATCTAATATAACACACAGCCCTACAAGGCGCACCACCCCGTGATGTTTTCTCACTGCTACTAGTTAATCTAATGTAACACACACCCATACAAGGCGCACAACCCCGTGATGTTTTTCTCACTGCTACTAGTGAATCTAATGTAACACACACCCATACACGGCGCACCACCCCGTGATGTTTTTCTCACTCCTACTAGTGAATCTAATGTAACACACACCCATACAAGGCGCACCACCCCGTGATGTTTTTCTCACTCCTACTAGTGAATCTAATGTAACACACACCCATACAAGGCGCACCACCCCGTGATGTTTTTCTCACTCCTACTAGTGAATCTAATGTAACACACACCCATACAAGGCGCAACACCCCGTGATGTTTTTCTCACTCCTACTAGTGAATCTAATGTAACACACACCCATACAATGCGCACCACCCCGTGATGTTTATCTCACACCTACTAGTGAATGTAATGTAACACACACCCATACAATGCGCACCACCCAGTGATGTTTTTCTCACTCCTACTAGTGAATCTAATGAAACACACACCTATACAATGCGCACCACCCCGTGATGTTTTTCTCACTCCTACTAGTGAATCTAATGTAACACACACCCATACAATGCGCACCACCCCGTGATGTTTTTCTCACTCCTACTAGTGAATGTAATGTAACACACACCCATACAATGCGCACCACCCCGTGATGTTTTTCTCACTGCTACTAGTGAATGTAATGTAACACACACCCATACAATGCGCACCACCCCGTGATGTTTTTCTCACTGCTACTAGTGAATCTAATGTAACACACACCCATACAATGCGCACCACCCCATGATGTTTTTCTCACTGCTACTAGTGAATCTAATGTAACACACACCCATACAATGCGCACCTCCCCGTGATGTTTTTCTCACTCCTACTAGTGAATCTAATGTAACACACACCCATACAATGCGCACCACCCCGTGATGTTTTTCTCACTCCTACTAGTGAATGTAATGTAACACACACCCATACAATGCGCACCACCCCGTGATGTTTTTCTCACTGCTACTAGTGAATCTAATGTAACACACACCCATACAATGCGCACCACCCCGTGATGTTTTTCTCACTCCTACTAGTGAATCTAATGTAACACACACCCATACAATGCACACCACCCCGTGATGTTTTTCTCACTCCTACTAGTGAATCTAATGTAACACACACCCATACAAGCGCACCACCCCGTGATGTTTTTCTCACTCCTACTAGTGAATGTAATGTAACAAACACCCATACAATGCGCACCACCCCGTGATGTTTTTCTCACTCCTACTAGTGAATCTAATGTAACACACACCCATACAATGCACACCACCCCGTGATGTTTTTCTCACTCCTACTAGTGAATGTAATGTAACACACACCCATACAATGCGCACCACCCCGTGATGTTTTTCTCACTCCTACTAGTGGATGTAATGTAACACACACCCATACAATGCGCACCACCCCGTGATGTTTTTCTCACTCCTACTAGTGAATGTAATGTAACACACACCCATACAATGCGCACCACCCCGTGATGTTTTTCTCACTCCTACTAGTGTATGTAATGTAACACACACCCATACAATGCGCACCACCCCGTGATGATTTTCTCACTCCTACTAGTGAAAGTAATGTAACACACACCAATACAATGCGCACCACCCCGTGATGTTTTTCTCACTCCTACTAGTGAATGTAATGTAACACACACCCATACAATGCGCACCACCCCGTGATGTTTTTCTCACTCCTACTAGTGAATCTAATGTAACACACACCCATACAAGGCGCACCACCCTGTGATGTTTTTCTCACTCCTACTAGTGAATCTAATGTAACACACACCCATACAAGGCGCACCACCCCGTGATGTTTTTCTCACTCCTACTAGTAAATCTAATGTAAAACACACCCATACAATGCGCACCACCCCGTGATGTTTATCTCACTCCTACTAGTGAATGTAATGTAACACACACCCATACAATGCGCACCACCCCGTGATGTTTTTCTCACTCCTACTAGTGAATCTAATGAAACACACACCCATACAATGCGCACCACCCCGTGATGTTTTTCACACTGCTACTAGTGAATCTAATGTAACACACACCCATACAATGCGCACCACCCCGTGATGTTTTTCTCACTCCTACTAGTGAATGTAATGTAACACACACCCATACAATGCGCACCACCCCGTGATGTTTTTCTCACTCCTACTAGTGAATGTAATGTAACACACACCCATACAATGCGCACCACCCCGTGATGTTTTTCTCACTCCTACTAGTGAATGTAATGTAACACACACCCATACAATGCGCACCACCCCGTGATGTTTTTCTCACTGCTACTAGTGAATCTAATGTAACACACACCCATACAATGCGCACCACCCCGTGATGTTTTTCTCACTCCTACTAGTGAATGTAATGTAACACACACCCATACAATGCGCACCACCCCGTGATGTTTTTCTCACTCCTACTAGTGAATGTAATGTAACACACACCCATACAATGCGCACCACCCCGTGATGTTTTTCTCACTCCTACTAGTGAATGTAATGTAACACACACCCATACAATGCGCACCACCCCGTGATGTTTTTCTCCCTTCTACTAGTGAATGTAATGTAACACACACCCATACAATGCGCACCACCCCGTGATGATTTTCTCACTCCTACTAGTGAAAGTAATGTAACACACACCCATACAATGCGCACCACCCCGTGATGTTTTTCTCACTCCTACTAGTGAATGTAATGTAACACACACCCATACAATGCGCCCCACCCCGTGATGTTTTTCTCACTCCTACTAGTGAATGTAACACACACCCATACAATGCGCACCACCCCGTGATGTTTTTCTCACTCCTACTAGTGAATCTAATGTAACACACACCCATACAAGGCGCACCACCCCGTGATGTTTTTCTCACTCCTACTAGTGAATCTAATGTAACACACACCCATACAAGGCGCACCACCCCGTGATGTTTTTCTCACTCCTACTAGTGAATGTAATGTAACACACACCCATACAATGCGCACCACCCCGTGATGTTTTTCTCACTCCTACTAGTGAATGTAATGTAACACACACCCATACAAGGCGCACCACCCCGTGATGTTTTTCTCACTCCTACTAGTGAATCTAATGTAACACACACCCATAAAAGGCGCACCACCCCGTGATGTTTTTCTCACTCCTACTAGTGAATGTAATGTAACACACACCCATACAAGGCGCACCACCCCGTGATGTTTTTCTCACTCCTATTAGTGAATGTAATGTAACACACACCCATACAAGGCGCACCACCCCGTGATGATTTTCTCACTCGTACTAGTGAATGTAATGTAACACACACCCATACAAGGCGCACAACGCCGTGATGTTTTTCTCACTCCTACTAGTGAATGTAATGTAACACACACCCATACAAGGCGCACCACCCCGTGATGTTTTTCTCACTCCTACTAGTGAATCTAATGTAACACACACCCATACAAGGCGCACCACCCCGTGATGTTTTTCTCACTGCTACTAGTGAATCTAATGTAACAAACAGCCCTGCAAGGCGCACCACCCCGTGATGTTTTTCTCACTGCTACTAGTGAATCTAATGTAACACACACCCATACAAGGCGCACCACCCCGTGATGTTTTTCTCACTGCTACTAGTGAATGTAATGTAACACACACCCATACAATGCGCACCACCCCGTGATGTTTTTCTCCCTCCTACTAGTGAATCTAATGAAACACACACCCATACAATGCGCACCACACCGTGATGTTTTTCTCATTGCTACTAGTGAATGTAATGTAACACACACCCATACAATGCACACCACCCCGTGATATTTTTCTCACTCGTACTAGAGAATGTAATGTAACACACACCCATACAATGCGCACCACCCCGTGATGTTTTTCTCACTCCTACTAGTGAATGTAATGTAACACACACCCATACAATGCGCACCACCCCGTGATGTTTTTCTCACTCCTACTAGTGAATGTAATGTAACACACACCCATACAATGCGCACCACCCCGTGATGATTTTCTCAATCCTACTAGTGAAAGTAATGTAACACACAGCCATACAATGCGCACCACCCCGTGATGTTTTTCTCACTCCTACTAGTGAATGTAATGTAACACACACCCTTACAATGCCCACCACCCCGTGATGTTTTTCTCACTCCTACTAGTGAATGTAATGTAACACACACCCATACAATGCGCACCACCCCGTGATGTTTTTCTCACTCCTACTAGTGAATGTAATGTAACACACACCCATACAATGCGCACCACCCCGTGATGTTTTTCTCACTCCTACTAGTGAATGTAATGTAACACACACCCATACAATGCGCACCACCCCGTGATGTTTTTCTCACTCCTACTAGTGAATCTAATGTAACACACACCCATACAATGCGCACCACCCCGTGATGTTTTTCTCACTCCTACTAGTGAATCTAATGTAACACACACCCATACAAGGCGCACCACCCCGTGATGTTTTTCTCACTCCTACTAGTGAATGTAATGTAACACACACCCATACAATCCGCACCACCACGTGATGTTTTTCTCACTCCTACTAGTGAATCTAATGTAACACACACCCATACAAGGCGCACCACCCCGTGATGTTTTTCTCACTCCTACTAGTGAATCTAATGTAACACACACCCATACAAGGCGCACCACCCCGTGATGTTTTTCTCACTCCTACTAGTGAATGTAATGTAACACACACCCATACAAGGCGCACCACCCCGTGATGTTTTTCTCACTCCTACTAGTGAATGTAATGTAACACACACCCATACAAGGCGCACCACCCCGTGATGTTTTTCTCACTCCTACTAGTGAATGTAATGTAACACACACCCATACAAGGGGCACCACCCCGTGATGTTTTTCTCACTGCTACTAGTGAATCTAATATAACCCACAGCCCTACAAGGCGCACCACCCCGTGATGTTTTCTCACTGCTACTAGTGAATCTAATGTAACACACACCCATACAAGGCGCACCACCCCGTGATGTTTTTCTCACTGCTACTAGTGAATCTAATGTAACACACACCCATACACGGCGCACCACCCCGTGATGTTTTTCTCACTCCTACTAGTGAATCTAATGTAACACACACCCATACAAGGCGCACCACCCCGTGATGTTTTTCTCACTCCTACTAGTGAATCCAATGTAACACACACCCATACAAGGCGCACCACCCCGTGATGTTTTTCTCACTCCTACTAGTGAATCTAATGTAACACACACCCATACAAGGCGCACCACCCCGTGATGTTTTTCTCACTCCTACTAGTGAATCTAATGTAACACACACCCATACAAGGCGCACCACCCCGTGATGTTTTTCTCACTCCTACTAGTGAATCCAATGTAACACACACCCATACAATGCGCACCACCCCGTGATGTTTTTCTCACTGCTACTAGTGAATGTAATGTAACACACACCCATACAATGCGCACCACCCCGTGATGTTTTTCTCACTGCTACTAGTGAATCTAATGTAACACACACCCATACAATGCGCACCACCCCGTGATGTTTTTCTCACTGCTACTAGTGAATCTAATGTAACACACACCCATACAATGCGCACCACCCCGTGATGTTTTTCTCACTCCTACTAGTGAATCTAATGTAACACACACCCATACAATGCGCACCACACCGTGATGTTTTTCTCACTCCTACTAGTGAATGTAATGTAACAAACACCCATACAATGCGCACCACCCCGTGATGGTTTTCTCACTCCTACTAGTGAATCCAATGTAACACACACCCATACAATGCGCACCACCCCGTGATGTTTTTCTCACTGCTACTAGTGAATCTAATGTAACACACACCTATACAATGCGCACCACCCCGTGATGTTTTTCTCACTGCTACTAGTGAATCTAATGTAACACACACCCATACAATGCGCACCACCCCGTGATGTTTTTCTCACTGCTACTAGTGAATGTAATGTAACACACACCCATACAATGCGCACCACCCCGTGATGTTTTTCTCACTGCTACTAGTGAATCTAATGTAACACACACCCATACAAGGCGCACCACCCCGTGATGTTTTTCTCACTCCTACTAGTGAATCCAATGTAACACACACCCATACAATGCGCACCACCCCGTGATGTTTTTCTCACTGCTACTAGTGAATGTAATGTAACACACACCCATACAATGCGCACCACCCCGTGATGTTTTTCTCACTGCTACTAGTGAATCTAATGTAACACACACCCATACAATGCGCACCACCCCGTGATGTTTTTCTCACTGCTACTAGTGAATCTAATGTAACACACACCCATACAATGCGCACCACCCCGTGATGTTTTTCTCACTCCTACTAGTGAATCTAATGTAACACACACCCATACAATGCGCACCACCCCGTGATGTTTTTCTCACTCCTACTAGTGAATGTAATGTAACAAACACCCATACAATGCGCACCACCCCGTGATGGTTTTCTCACTCCTACTAGTGAATCTAATGTAACACACAACCATACAATGCACACCACCCCGTGATGTTTTTCTCACTCCTACTAGTGAATGTAATGTAACACACACCCATACAATGCGCACCACCCTGTGATGTTTTTCTCACTCCTACTAGTGAATGTAATGTAACACACACCCATACAATGCGCACCACCCCGTGATGTTTTTCTCACTCCTACTAGTGAATGTAATGTAACACACACCCATACAATGCGCACCACCCCGTGATGTTTTTCTCACTCCTACTAGTGAATGTAATGTAACACACACCCATACAATGCGCACCACCCCGTGATGTTTTTCTCACTCCTACTAGTGAATGTAATGTAACACACACCCATACAATGCGCACCACCCCGTGATGTTTTTCTCACTCCTACTAGTGAATCTAATGTAACACACACCCATACAAGGCGCACCACCCCGTGATGTTTTTCTCACTCCTACTCGTGAATCTAATGTAACACACACCCATACAAGGCGCACCACCCCGTGATGTTTTTCTCACTCCTACTAGTGAATCTAATGTAACACACACCCATACAAGGCGCACCACCCCGTGATGTTTTTCTCACTCCTACTAGTGAATGTAATGTAACACACACCCATACAATGCGCACCACCCCGTGATGTTTATCTCACTCCTACTAGTGAATGTAATGTAACACACACCCATACAATGCGCACCACCCCGTGATGTTTTTCTCACTCCTACTAGTGAATCTAATGAAACACACACCCATACAATGCGCACCACACCTTGATGTTTTTCTCACTGCTACTAGTGAATCTAATGTAACACACACCCATACAATGCGCACCACCCCGTGATGTTTTTCTCACTCCTACTAGTGAATCTAATGTAACACACACCCATACAATGCGCACCACCCCGTGATGTTTTTCTCACTTCTACTAGTGAATGTAATGTAACACACACCCATACAATGCGCACCACCCCGTGATGTTTTTCTCACTCCTACTAGTGAATCTAATGTAACACACACCCATACAAGGCGCACCACCCTGTGATGTTTTTCTCACTCCTACTCGTGAATCTAATGTAACACACACCCATACAAGGCGCACCACCCCGTGATGTTTTTCTCACTCCTACTAGTGAATCTAATGTAACACACACCCATACAATGCACACCACCCCGTGATGTTTTTCTCACTCCTACTAGTGAATGTAATGTAACACACACCCATACAATGCGCACCACCCCGTGAGGTTTTTCTCACTTCTACTAGTGAATGTAATGTAACACACACCCATACAATGCGCACCACCCCGTGATGTTTTTCTCACTCCTACTAGTGAATGTAATGTAACACACACCCATACAATGCGCACCACCCCGTGATGTTTTTCTCACTCCTACTAGTGAATCTAATGTAACACACACCCATACAAGGCGCACCACCCCGTGATGATTTTCTCAATCCTACTAGTGAAAGTAATGTAACACACACCCATACAAGGCGCACCACCCCGTGATGTTTTTCTCACTCCTACTAGTGAATCTAATGAAACACACACCCATACAATGCGCACCACACCGTGATGTTTTTCTCATTGCTACTAGTGAATGTAATGTAACACACACCCATACAATGCACACCACCCCGTGATATTTTTCTCACTCGTACTAGAGAATGTAATGTAACACACACCCATACAATGCGCACCACCCCGTGATGTTTTTCTCACTCCTACTAGTGAATGTAATGTAACACACACCCATACAATGCGCACCACCCCGTGATGATTTTCTCAATTCTACTAGTGAAAGTAATGTAACACACAGCCATACAATGCGCACCACCCCGTGATGTTTTTCTCACTCCTACTAGTGAATGTAATGTAACACACACCCTTACAATGCCCACCACCCCGTGATGTTTTTCTCACTCCTACTAGTGAATGTAATGTAACACACACCCATACAATGCGCACCACTCCGTGATGTTTTTCTCACTCCTACTAGTGAATGTAATGTAACACACACCCATACAATGCGCACCACCCCGTGATGTTTTTCTCACTCCTACTAGTGAATGTAATGTAACACACACCCATACAATGCGCACCACCCCGTGATGTTTTTCTCACTCCTACTAGTGAATCTAATGTAACACACACCCATACAATGCGCACCACCCCGTGATGTTTTTCTCACTCCTACTAGTGAATCTAATGTAACACACACCCATACAAGGCGCACCACCCTGTGATGTTTTTCTCACTCCTACTAGTGAATGTAATGTAACACACACCCATACAATCCGCACCACCACGTGATGTTTTTCTCACTCCTACTAGTGAATCTAATGTAACACACACCCATACAAGGCGCACCACCCCGTGATGTTTTTCTCACTCCTACTAGTGAATCTAATGTAACACACACCCATACAAGGCGCACCACCCCGTGATGTTTTTCTCACTCCTACTAGTGAATGTAATGTAACACACACCCATACAAGGCGCACCACCCCGTGATGTTTTTCTCACTCCTACTAGTGAATGTAATGTAACACACACCCATACAAGGCGCACCACCCCGTGATGTTTTTCTCACTCCTACTAGTGAATGTAATGTAACACACACCCATACAAGGGGCACCACCCCGTGATGTTTTTCTCACTGCTACTAGTGAATCTAATATAACACACAGCCCTACAAGGCGCACCACCCCGTGATGTTTTCTCACTGCTACTAGTGAATCTAATGTAACACACACCCATACAAGGCGCACCACCCCGTGATGTTTTTCTCACTGCTACTAGTGAATCTAATGTAACACACACCCATACACGGCGCACCACCCCGTGATGTTTTTCTCACTCCTACTAGTGAATCTAATGTAACACACACCCATACAAGGCGCACCACCCCGTGATGTTTTTCTCACTCCTACTAGTGAATCCAATGTAACACACACCCATACAAGGCGCACCACCCCGTGATGTTTTTCTCACTCCTACTAGTGAATCTAATGTAACACACACCCATACAAGGCGCACCACCCCGTGATGTTTTTCTCACTCCTACTAGTGAATCTAATGTAACACACACCCATACAAGGCGCACCACCCCGTGATGTTTTTCTCACTCCTACTAGTGAATCCAATGTAACACACACCCATACAATGCGCACCACCCCGTGATGTTTTTCTCACTGCTACTAGTGAATGTAATGTAACACACACCCATACAATGCGCACCACCCCGTGATGTTTTTCTCACTGCTACTAGTGAATCTAATGTAACACACACCCATACAATGCGCACCACCCCGTGATGTTTTTCTCACTGCTACTAGTGAATCTAATGTAACACACACCCATACAATGCGCACCACCCCGTGATGTTTTTCTCACTCCTACTAGTGAATCTAATGTAACACACACCCATACAATGCGCACCACCCCGTGATGTTTTTCTCACTCCTACTAGTGAATGTAATGTAACAAACACCCATACAATGCGCACCACCCCGTGATGGTTTTCTCACTCCTACTAGTGAATCCAATGTAACACACACCCATACAATGCGCACCACCCCGTGATGTTTTTCTCACTGCTACTAGTGAATCTAATGTAACACACACCCATACAATGCGCACCACCCCGTGATGTTTTTCTCACTGCTACTAGTGAATCTAATGTAACACACACCCATACAATGCGCACCACCCCGTGATGTTTTTCTCACTGCTACTAGTGAATGTAATGTAACACACACCCATACAATGCGCACCACCCCGTGATGTTTTTCTCACTGCTACTAGTGAATCTAATGTAACACACACCCATACAAGGCGCACCACCCCGTGATGTTTTTCTCACTCCTACTAGTGAATCCAATGTAACACACACCCATACAATGCGCACCACCCCGTGATGTTTTTCTCACTGCTACTAGTGAATGTAATGTAACACACACCCATACAATGCGCACCACCCCGTGATGTTTTTCTCACTGCTACTAGTGAATCTAATGTAACACACACCCATACAATGCGCACCACCCCGTGATGTTTTTCTCACTGCTACTAGTGAATCTAATGTAACACACACCCATACAATGCGCACCACCCCGTGATGTTTTTCTCACTCCTACTAGTGAATGTAATGTAACACACACCCATACAATGCGCACCACCCCGTGATGTTTTTCTCACTCCTACTAGTGAATGTAATGTAACAAACACCCATACAATGCGCACCACCCCGTGATGGTTTTCTCACTCCTACTAGTGAATCTAATGTAACACACAACCATACAATGCACACCACCCCGTGATGTTTTTCTCACTCCTACTAGTGAATGTAATGTAACACACACCCATACAATGCGCACCACCCCGTGATGTTTTTCTCACTCCTACTAGTGAATGTAATGTAACACACACCCATACAATGCGCACCACCCCGTGATGTTTTTCTCACTCCTACTAGTGAATGTAATGTAACACACACCCATACAATGCGCACCACCCCGTGATGTTTTTCTCACTCCTACTAGTGAATGTAATGTAACACACACCCATACAATGCGCACCACCCCGTGATGTTTTTCTCACTCCTACTAGTGAATGTAATGTAACACACACCCATACAATGCGCACCACCCCGTGATGTTTTTCTCACTCCTACTAGTGAATCTAATGTAACACACACCCATACAATGCGCACCACCCCGTGATGTTTTTTTCACTCCTACTCGTGAATCTAATGTAACACACACCCATACAAGGCGCACCACCCCGTGATGTTTTTCTCACTCCTACTAGTGAATCTAATGTAACACACACCCATACAAGGCGCACCACCCCGTGATGTTTTTCTCACTCCTACTAGTGAATGTAATGTAACACACACCCATACAATGCGCACCACCCCGTGATGATTTTCTCAATCCTACTAGTGAAAGTAATGTAACACACAGCCATACAATGCGCACCACCCCGTGATGTTTTTCTCACTCCTACTAGTGAATGTAATGTAACACACACCCTTACAATGCCCACCACCCCGTGATGTTTTTCTCACTCCTACTAGTGAATGTAATGTAACACACACCCATACAATGCGCACCACCCCGTGATGTTTTTCTCACTCCTACTAGTGAATGTAATGTAACACACACCCATACAATGCGCACCACCCCGTGATGTTTTTCTCACTCCTACTAGTGAATGTAATGTAACACACACCCATACAATGCGCACCACCCCGTGATGTTTTTCTCACTCCTACTAGTGAATCTAATGTAACACACACCCATACAATGCGCACCACCCCGTGATGTTTTTCTCACTCCTACTAGTGAATCTAATGTAACACACACCCATACAAGGCGCACCACCCCGTGATGTTTTTCTCACTCCTACTAGTGAATGTAATGTAACACACACCCATACAATCCGCACCACCACGTGATGTTTTTCTCACTCCTACTAGTGAATCTAATGTAACACACACCCATACAAGGCGCACCACCCCGTGATGTTTTTCTCACTCCTACTAGTGAATCTAATGTAACACACACCCATACAAGGCGCACCACCCCGTGATGTTTTTCTCACTCCTACTAGTGAATGTAATGTAACACACACCCATACAAGGCGCACCACCCCGTGATGTTTTTCTCACTCCTACTAGTGAATGTAATGTAACACACACCCATACAAGGCGCACCACCCCGTGATGTTTTTCTCACTCCTACTAGTGAATGTAATGTAACACACACCCATACAAGGGGCACCACCCCGTGATGTTTTTCTCACTGCTACTAGTGAATCTAATATAACACACAGCCCTACAAGGCGCACCACCCCGTGATGTTTTCTCACTGCTACTAGTGAATCTAATGTAACACACACCCATACAAGGCGCACCACCCCGTGATGTTTTTCTCACTGCTACTAGTGAATCTAATGTAACACACACCCATACACGGCGCACCACCCCGTGATGTTTTTCTCACTCCTACTAGTGAATCTAATGTAACACACACCCATACAAGGCGCACCACCCCGTGATGTTTTTCTCACTCCTACTAGTGAATCCAATGTAACACACACCCATACAAGGCGCACCACCCCGTGATGTTTTTCTCACTCCTACTAGTGAATCTAATGTAACACACACCCATACAAGGCGCACCACCCCGTGATGTTTTTCTCACTCCTACTAGTGAATCTAATGTAACACACACCCATACAAGGCGCACCACCCCGTGATGTTTTTCTCACTCCTACTAGTGAATCCAATGTAACACACACCCATACAATGCGCACCACCCCGTGATGTTTTTCTCACTGCTACTAGTGAATGTAATGTAACACACACCCATACAATGCGCACCACCCCGTGATGTTTTTCTCACTGCTACTAGTGAATCTAATGTAACACACACCCATACAATGCGCACCACCCCGTGATGTTTTTCTCACTGCTACTAGTGAATCTAATGTAACACACACCCATACAATGCGCACCACCCCGTGATGTTTTTCTCACTCCTACTAGTGAATCTAATGTAACACACACCCATACAATGCGCACCACCCCGTGATGTTTTTCTCACTCCTACTAGTGAATGTAATGTAACAAACACCCATACAATGCGCACCACCCCGTGATGGTTTTCTCACTCCTACTAGTGAATCTAATGTAACACACAACCATACAATGCACACCACCACGTGATGTTTTTCTCACTCCTACTAGTGAATGTAATGTAACACACACCCATACAATGCGCACCACCCCGTGATGTTTTTCTCACTCCTACTAGTGAATGTAATGTAACACACACCCATACAATGCGCACCACCCCGTGATGTTTTTCTCACTCCTAGTAGTGAATGTAATGTAACACACACCCATACAATGCGCACCACCCCGTGATGTTTTTCTCACTCCTACTAGTGAATGTAATGTAACACACACCCATACAATGCGCACCACCCCGTGATGTTTTTCTCACTCCTACTAGTGAATGTAATGTAACACACACCCATACAATGCGCACCACCCCGTGATGTTTTTCTCACTCCTACTAGTGAATCTAATGTAACACACACCCATACAAGGCGCACCACCCCGTGATGTTTTTCTCACTCCTACTCGTGAATCTAATGTAACACACACCCATACAAGGCGCACCACCCCGTGATGTTTTTCTCACTCCTACTAGTGAATCTAATGTAACACACACCCATACAAGGCGCACCACCCCGTGATGTTTTTCTCACTCCTACTAGTGAATGTAATGTAACACACACCCATACAATGCGCACCACCCCGTGATGTTTATCTCACTCCTACTAGTGAATGTAATGTAACACATACCCATACAATGCGCACCACCCCGTGATGTTTTTCTCACTCCTACTAGTGAATCTAATGAAACACACACCCATACAATGCGCACCACACCTTGATGTTTTTCTCACTGCTACTAGTGAATCTAATGTAACACACACCCATACAATGCGCACCACCCCGTGATGTTTTTCTCACTCCTACTAGTGAATCTAATGTAACACACACCCATACAATGCGCACCACCCCGTGATGTTTTTCTCACTTCTACTAGTGAATGTAATGTAACACACACCCATACAATGCGCACCACCCCGTGATGTTTTTCTCACTCCTACTAGTGAATCTAATGTAACACACACCCATACAAGGCGCACCACCCTGTGATGTTTTTCTCACTCCTACTCGTGAATCTAATGTAACACACACCCATACAAGGCGCACCACCCCGTGATGTTTTTCTCACTCCTACTAGTGAATCTAATGTAACACACACCCATACAATGCACACCACCCCGTGATGTTTTTCTCACTCCTACTAGTGAATGTAATGTAACACACACCCATACAATGCGCACCACCCCGTGAGGTTTTTCTCACTTCTACTAGTGAATGTAATGTAACACACACCCATACAATGCGCACCACCCCGTGATGTTTTTCTCACTCCTACTAGTGAATGTAATGTAACACACACCCATACAATGCGCACCACCCCGTGATGTTTTTCTCACTCCTACTAGTGAATCTAATGTAACACACACCCATACAAGGCGCACCACCCCGTGATGATTTTCTCAATCCTACTAGTGAAAGTAATGTAACACACACCCATACAAGGCGCACCACCCCGTGATGTTTTTCTCACTCCTACTAGTGAATCTAATGAAACACACACCCATACAATGCGCACCACACCGTGATGTTTTTCTCATTGCTACTAGTGAATGTAATGTAACACACACCCATACAATGCACACCACCCCGTGATATTTTTCTCACTCGTACTAGAGAATGTAATGTAACACACACCCATACAATGCGCACCACCCCGTGATGTTTTTCTCACTCCTACTAGTGAATGTAATGTAACACACACCCATACAATGCGCACCACCCCGTGATGTTTTTCTCACTCCTACTAGTGAATGTAATGTAACACACACCCATACAATGCGCACCACCCCGTGATGATTTTCTCAATCCTACTAGTGAAAGTAATGTAACACACAGCCATACAATGCGCACCACCCCGTGATGTTTTTCTCACTCCTACTAGTGAATGTAATGTAACACACACCCTTACAATGCCCACCACCCCGTGATGTTTTTCTCACTCCTACTAGTGAATGTAATGTAACACACACCCATACAATGCGCACCACCCCGTGATGTTTTTCTCACTCCTACTAGTGAATCTAATGTAACACACACCCATACAAGGCGCACCACCCCGTGATGTTTTTCTCACTCCTACTAGTGAATGTAATGTAACACACACCCATACAATCCGCACCACCACGTGATGTTTTTCTCACTCCTACTAGTGAATCTAATGTAACACACACCCATACAAGGCGCACCACCCCGTCATGTTTTTCTCACTCCTACTAGTGAATCTAATGTAACACACACCCATACAAGGCGCACCACCCCGTGATGTTTTTCTCACTCCTACTAGTGAATGTAATGTAACACACACCCATACAAGGCGCACCACCCCGTGATGTTTTTCTCACTCCTACTAGTGAATGTAATGTAACACACACCCATACAAGGCGCACCACCCCGTGATGTTTTTCTCACTCCTACTAGTGAATGTAATGTAACACACACCCATACAAGGGGCACCACCCCGTGATGTTTTTCTCACTGCTACTAGTGAATCTAATATAACCCACAGCCCTACAAGGCGCACCACCCCGTGATGTTTTCTCACTGCTACTAGTGAATCTAATGTAACACACACCCATACAAGGCGCACCACCCCGTGATGTTTTTCTCACTGCTACTAGTGAATCTAATGTAACACACACCCATACACGGCGCACCACCCCGTGATGTTTTTCTCACTCCTACTAGTGAATCTAATGTAACACACACCCATACAAGGCGCACCACCCCGTGATGTTTTTCTCACTCCTACTAGTGAATCCAATGTAACACACACCCATACAAGGCGCACCACCCCGTGATGTTTTTCTCACTCCTACTAGTGAATCTAATGTAACACACACCCATACAAGGCGCACCACCCCGTGATGTTTTTCTCACTCCTACTAGTGAATCTAATGTAACACACACCCATACAAGGCGCACCACCCCGTGATGTTTTTCTCACTCCTACTAGTGAATCCAATGTAACACACACCCATACAATGCGCACCACCCCGTGATGTTTTTCTCACTGCTACTAGTGAATGTAATGTAACACACACCCATACAATGCGCACCACCCCGTGATGTTTTTCTCACTGCTACTAGTGAATCTAATGTAACACACACCCATACAATGCGCACCACCCCGTGATGTTTTTCTCACTGCTACTAGTGAATCTAATGTAACACACACCCATACAATGCGCACCACCCCGTGATGTTTTTCTCACTCCTACTAGTGAATCTAATGTAACACACACCCATACAATGCGCACCACCCCGTGATGTTTTTCTCACTCCTACTAGTGAATGTAATGCAACAAACACCCATACAATGCGCACCACCCCGTGATGGTTTTCTCACTCCTACTAGTGAATCCAATGTAACACACACCCATACAATGCGCACCACCCCGTGATGTTTTTCTCACTGCTACTAGTGAATCTAATGTAACACACACCCATACAATGCGCACCACCCCGTGATGTTTTTCTCACTGCTACTAGTGAATCTAATGTAACACACACCCATACAATGCGCACCACCCCGTGATGTTTTTCTCACTGCTACTAGTGAATGTAATGTAACACACACCCATACAATGCGCACCACCCCGTGATGTTTTTCTCACTGCTACTAGTGAATCTAATGTAACACACACCCATACAAGGCGCACCACCCCGTGATGTTTTTCTCACTCCTACTAGTGAATCCAATGTAACACACACCCATACAATGCGCACCACCCCGTGATGTTTTTCTCACTGCTACTAGTGAATGTAATGTAACACACACCCATACAATGCGCACCACCCCGTGATGTTTTTCTCACTGCTACTAGTGAATCTAATGTAACACACACCCATACAATGCGCACCACCCCGTGATGTTTTTCTCACTGCTACTAGTGAATCTAATGTAACACACACCCATACAATGCGCACCACCCCGTGATGTTTATCTCACTCCTACTAGTGAATGTAATGTAACACACACCCATACAATGCGCACCACCCCGTGATGTTTTTTTCACTCCTACTCGTGAATCTAATGTAACACACACCCATACAAGGCGCACCACCCCGTGATGTTTTTCTCACTCCTACTAGTGAATCTAATGTAACACACACCCATACAAGGCGCACCACCCCGTGATGTTTTTCTCACTCCTACTAGTGAATGTAATGTAACACACACCCATACAATGCGCACCACCCCGTGATGATTTTCTCAATCCTACTAGTGAAAGTAATGTAACACACAGCCATACAATGCGCACCACCCCGTGATGTTTTTCTCACTCCTACTAGTGAATGTAATGTAACACACACCCTTACAATGCCCACCACCCCGTGATGTTTTTCTCACTCCTACTAGTGAATGTAATGTAACACACACCCATACAATGCGCACCACCCCGTGATGTTTTTCTCACTCCTACTAGTGAATGTAATGTAACACACACCCATACAATGCGCACCACCCCGTGATGTTTTTCTCACTCCTACTAGTGAATGTAATGTAACACACACCCATACAATGCGCACCACCCCGTGATGTTTTTCTCACTCCTACTAGTGAATCTAATGTAACACACACCCATACAATGCGCACCACCCCGTGATGTTTTTCTCACTCCTACTAGTGAATCTAATGTAACACACACCCATACAAGGCGCACCACCCCGTGATGTTTTTCTCACTCCTACTAGTGAATGTAATGTAACACACACCCATACAATCCGCACCACCACGTGATGTTTTTCTCACTCCTACTAGTGAATCTAATGTAACACACACCCATACAAGGCGCACCACCCCGTGATGTTTTTCTCACTCCTACTAGTGAATCTAATGTAACACACACCCATACAAGGCGCACCACCCCGTGATGTTTTTCTCACTCCTACTAGTGAATGTAATGTAACACACACCCATACAAGGCGCACCACCCCGTGATGTTTTTCTCACTCCTACTAGTGAATGTAATGTAACACACACCCATACAAGGCGCACCACCCCGTGATGTTTTTCTCACTCCTACTAGTGAATGTAATGTAACACACACCCATACAAGGGGCACCACCCCGTGATGTTTTTCTCACTGCTACTAGTGAATCTAATATAACACACAGCCCTACAAGGCGCACCACCCCGTGATGTTTTCTCACTGCTACTAGTGAATCTAATGTAACACACACCCATACAAGGCGCACCACCCCGTGATGTTTTTCTCACTGCTACTAGTGAATCTAATGTAACACACACCCATACACGGCGCACCACCCCGTGATGTTTTTCTCACTCCTACTAGTGAATCTAATGTAACACACACCCATACAAGGCGCACCACCCCGTGATGTTTTTCTCACTCCTACTAGTGAATCCAATGTAACACACACCCATACAAGGCGCACCACCCCGTGATGTTTTTCTCACTCCTACTAGTGAATCTAATGTAACACACACCCATACAAGGCGCACCACCCCGTGATGTTTTTCTCACTCCTACTAGTGAATCTAATGTAACACACACCCATACAAGGCGCACCACCCCGTGATGTTTTTCTCACTCCTACTAGTGAATCCAATGTAACACACACCCATACAATGCGCACCACCCCGTGATGTTTTTCTCACTGCTACTAGTGAATGTAATGTAACACACACCCATACAATGCGCACCACCCCGTGATGTTTTTCTCACTGCTACTAGTGAATCTAATGTAACACACACCCATACAATGCGCACCACCCCGTGATGTTTTTCTCACTGCTACTAGTGAATCTAATGTAACACACACCCATACAATGCGCACCACCCCGTGATGTTTTTCTCACTCCTACTAGTGAATCTAATGTAACACACACCCATACAATGCGCACCACCCCGTGATGTTTTTCTCACTCCTACTAGTGAATGTAATGTAACAAACACCCATACAATGCGCACCACCCCGTGATGGTTTTCTCACTCCTACTAGTGAATCTAATGTAACACACAACCATACAATGCACACCACCACGTGATGTTTTTCTCACTCCTACTAGTGAATGTAATGTAACACACACCCATACAATGCGCACCACCCCGTGATGTTTTTCTCACTCCTACTAGTGAATGTAATGTAACACACACCCATACAATGCGCACCACCCCGTGATGTTTTTCTCACTCCTAGTAGTGAATGTAATGTAACACACACCCATACAATGCGCACCACCCCGTGATGTTTTTCTCACTCCTACTAGTGAATGTAATGTAACACACACCCATACAATGCGCACCACCCCGTGATGTTTTTCTCACTCCTACTAGTGAATGTAATGTAACACACACCCATACAATGCGCACCACCCCGTGATGTTTTTCTCACTCCTACTAGTGAATCTAATGTAACACACACCCATACAAGGCGCACCACCCCGTGATGTTTTTCTCACTCCTACTCGTGAATCTAATGTAACACACACCCATACAAGGCGCACCACCCCGTGATGTTTTTCTCACTCCTACTAGTGAATCTAATGTAACACACACCCATACAAGGCGCACCACCCCGTGATGTTTTTCTCACTCCTACTAGTGAATGTAATGTAACACACACCCATACAATGCGCACCACCCCGTGATGTTTATCTCACTCCTACTAGTGAATGTAATGTAACACATACCCATACAATGCGCACCACCCCGTGATGTTTTTCTCACTCCTACTAGTGAATCTAATGAAACACACACCCATACAATGCGCACCACACCTTGATGTTTTTCTCACTGCTACTAGTGAATCTAATGTAACACACACCCATACAATGCGCACCACCCCGTGATGTTTTTCTCACTCCTACTAGTGAATCTAATGTAACACACACCCATACAATGCGCACCACCCCGTGATGTTTTTCTCACTTCTACTAGTGAATGTAATGTAACACACACCCATACAATGCGCACCACCCCGTGATGTTTTTCTCACTCCTACTAGTGAATCTAATGTAACACACACCCATACAAGGCGCACCACCCTGTGATGTTTTTCTCACTCCTACTCGTGAATCTAATGTAACACACACCCATACAAGGCGCACCACCCCGTGATGTTTTTCTCACTCCTACTAGTGAATCTAATGTAACACACACCCATACAATGCACACCACCCCGTGATGTTTTTCTCACTCCTACTAGTGAATGTAATGTAACACACACCCATACAATGCGCACCACCCCGTGAGGTTTTTCTCACTTCTACTAGTGAATGTAATGTAACACACACCCATACAATGCGCACCACCCCGTGATGTTTTTCTCACTCCTACTAGTGAATGTAATGTAACACACACCCATACAATGCGCACCACCCCGTGATGTTTTTCTCACTCCTACTAGTGAATCTAATGTAACACACACCCATACAAGGCGCACCACCCCGTGATGATTTTCTCAATCCTACTAGTGAAAGTAATGTAACACACACCCATACAAGGCGCACCACCCCGTGATGTTTTTCTCACTCCTACTAGTGAATCTAATGAAACACACACCCATACAATGCGCACCACACCGTGATGTTTTTCTCATTGCTACTAGTGAATGTAATGTAACACACACCCATACAATGCACACCACCCCGTGATATTTTTCTCACTCGTACTAGAGAATGTAATGTAACACACACCCATACAATGCGCACCACCCCGTGATGTTTTTCTCACTCCTACTAGTGAATGTAATGTAACACACACCCATACAATGCGCACCACCCCGTGATGTTTTTCTCACTCCTACTAGTGAATGTAATGTAACACACACCCATACAATGCGCACCACCCCGTGATGATTTTCTCAATCCTACTAGTGAAAGTAATGTAACACACAGCCATACAATGCGCACCACCCCGTGATGTTTTTCTCACTCCTACTAGTGAATGTAATGTAACACACACCCTTACAATGCCCACCACCCCGTGATGTTTTTCTCACTCCTACTAGTGAATGTAATGTAACACACACCCATACAATGCGCACCACCCCGTGATGTTTTTCTCACTCCTACTAGTGAATCTAATGTAACACACACCCATACAAGGCGCACCACCCCGTGATGTTTTTCTCACTCCTACTAGTGAATGTAATGTAACACACACCCATACAATCCGCACCACCACGTGATGTTTTTCTCACTCCTACTAGTGAATCTAATGTAACACACACCCATACAAGGCGCACCACCCCGTCATGTTTTTCTCACTCCTACTAGTGAATCTAATGTAACACACACCCATACAAGGCGCACCACCCCGTGATGTTTTTCTCACTCCTACTAGTGAATGTAATGTAACACACACCCATACAAGGCGCACCACCCCGTGATGTTTTTCTCACTCCTACTAGTGAATGTAATGTAACACACACCCATACAAGGCGCACCACCCCGTGATGTTTTTCTCACTCCTACTAGTGAATGTAATGTAACACACACCCATACAAGGGGCACCACCCCGTGATGTTTTTCTCACTGCTACTAGTGAATCTAATATAACCCACAGCCCTACAAGGCGCACCACCCCGTGATGTTTTCTCACTGCTACTAGTGAATCTAATGTAACACACACCCATACAAGGCGCACCACCCCGTGATGTTTTTCTCACTGCTACTAGTGAATCTAATGTAACACACACCCATACACGGCGCACCACCCCGTGATGTTTTTCTCACTCCTACTAGTGAATCTAATGTAACACACACCCATACAAGGCGCACCACCCCGTGATGTTTTTCTCACTCCTACTAGTGAATCCAATGTAACACACACCCATACAAGGCGCACCACCCCGTGATGTTTTTCTCACTCCTACTAGTGAATCTAATGTAACACACACCCATACAAGGCGCACCACCCCGTGATGTTTTTCTCACTCCTACTAGTGAATCTAATGTAACACACACCCATACAAGGCGCACCACCCCGTGATGTTTTTCTCACTCCTACTAGTGAATCCAATGTAACACACACCCATACAATGCGCACCACCCCGTGATGTTTTTCTCACTGCTACTAGTGAATGTAATGTAACACACACCCATACAATGCGCACCACCCCGTGATGTTTTTCTCACTGCTACTAGTGAATCTAATGTAACACACACCCATACAATGCGCACCACCCCGTGATGTTTTTCTCACTGCTACTAGTGAATCTAATGTAACACACACCCATACAATGCGCACCACCCCGTGATGTTTTTCTCACTCCTACTAGTGAATCTAATGTAACACACACCCATACAATGCGCACCACCCCGTGATGTTTTTCTCACTCCTACTAGTGAATGTAATGCAACAAACACCCATACAATGCGCACCACCCCGTGATGGTTTTCTCACTCCTACTAGTGAATCCAATGTAACACACACCCATACAATGCGCACCACCCCGTGATGTTTTTCTCACTGCTACTAGTGAATCTAATGTAACACACACCCATACAATGCGCACCACCCCGTGATGTTTTTCTCACTGCTACTAGTGAATCTAATGTAACACACACCCATACAATGCGCACCACCCCGTGATGTTTTTCTCACTGCTACTAGTGAATGTAATGTAACACACACCCATACAATGCGCACCACCCCGTGATGTTTTTCTCACTGCTACTAGTGAATCTAATGTAACACACACCCATACAAGGCGCACCACCCCGTGATGTTTTTCTCACTCCTACTAGTGAATCCAATGTAACACACACCCATACAATGCGCACCACCCCGTGATGTTTTTCTCACTGCTACTAGTGAATGTAATGTAACACACACCCATACAATGCGCACCACCCCGTGATGTTTTTCTCACTGCTACTAGTGAATCTAATGTAACACACACCCATACAATGCGCACCACCCCGTGATGTTTTTCTCACTGCTACTAGTGAATCTAATGTAACACACACCCATACAATGCGCACCACCCCGTGATGTTTATCTCACTCCTACTAGTGAATGTAATGTAACACACACCCATACAATGCGCACCACCCCGTGATGTTTTTCTCACTCCTACTAGTGAATCTAATGAAACACACACCCATACAATGCGCACCACACCTTGATGTTTTTCTCACTGCTACTAGTGAATCTAATGTAACACACACCCATACAATGCGCACCACCCCGTGATGTTTTTCTCACTCCTACTAGTGAATCTAATGTAACACACACCCATACAATGCGCACCACCCCGTGATGTTTTTCTCACTTCTACTAGTGAATGTAATGTAACACACACCCATACAATGCGCACCACCCCGTGATGTTTTTCTCACTCCTACTAGTGAATCTAATGTAACACACACCCATACAAGGCGCACCACCCTGTGATGTTTTTCTCACTCCTACTCGTGAATCTAATGTAACACACACCCATACAAGGCGCACCACCCCGTGATGTTTTTCTCACTCCTACTAGTGAATCTAATGTAACACACACCCATACAATGCACACCACCCCGTGATGTTTTTCTCACTCCTACTAGTGAATGTAATGTAACACACACCCATACAATGCGCACCACCCCGTGAGGTTTTTCTCACTTCTACTAGTGAATGTAATGTAACACACACCCATACAATGCGCACCACCCCGTGATGTTTTTCTCACTCCTACTAGTGAATGTAATGTAACACACACCCATACAAGGCGCACCACCCCGTGATGTTTTTCTCACTCCTACTAGTGAATGTAATGTAACACACACCCATACAAGGGGCACCACACCGTGATGTTTTTCTCACTGCTACTAGTGAATCTAATGTAACACACAGCCCTACAAGGCGCACCACCCCGTGATGTTTTCTCACTGCTACTAGTGAATCTAATGTAACACACACCCATACAAGGCGCACCACCCCGTGATGTTTTTCTCACTGCTACTAGTGAATCTAATGTAACACACACCATTACACGGCGCACCACCCCGTGATGTTTTTCTCACTCCTACTAGTGAATCTAATGTAACACACACCCATACAAGGCGCACCACCCCGTGATGTTTTTCTCACTCCTACTAGTGAATCTAATGTAACACACACCCATACAAGGCGCACCACCCCGTGATGTTTTTCTCACTCCTACTAGTGAATCTAATGTAACACACACCCATACAAGGCGCACCACCCCGTGATGTTTTTCTCACTCCTACTAGTGAATCTAATGTAACACACACCCATACAATGCGCACCACCCCGTGATGTTTATCTCACACCTACTAGTGAATGTAATGTAACACACACCCATACAATGCGCACCACCCAGTGATGTTTTTCTCACTCCTACTAGTGAATCTAATGAAACACACACCCATACAATGCGCACCACCCCGTGATGTTTTTCTCACTGCTACTAGTGAATCTAATGTAACACACACCCATACAATGCGCACCACCCCGTGATGTTTTTCTCACTCCTACTAGTGAATCTAATGTAACACACACCCATACAATGCGCACCACCCCGTGATGTTTTTCTCACTCCTACTAGTGAATGTAATGTAACACACACCCATACAATGCGCACCACCCCGTGATGTTTTTCTCACTGCTACTAGTGAATGTAATGTAACACACACCCATACAATGCGCACCACCCCGTGATGTTTTTCTCACTGCTACTAGTGAATCTAATGTAACACACACCCATACAATGCGCACCACCCCGTGATGTTTTTCTCACTGCTACTAGTGAATCTAATGTAACACACACCCATACAATGCGCACCACCCCGTGATGTTTTTCTCACTCCTACTAGTGAATCTAATGTAACACACACCCATACAATGCGCACCACCCCGTGATGTTTTTCTCACTCCTACTAGTGAATGTAATGTAACACACACCCATACAATGCGCACCACCCCGTGATGTTTATCTCACTCCTACTAGTGAATGTAATGTAACACACACCCATACAATGCGCACCACCCCGTGATGTTTTTCTCACTCCTACTAGTGAATGTAATGTAACACACACCCATACAATGCGCACCACCCCGTGATGTTTTTCTCACTCCTACTAGTGAATGTAATGTAACACACACCCATACAATGCGCACCACCCCGTGATGTTTTTCTCACTCCTACTAGTGAATGTAATGTAACACACACCCATACAATGCGCACCACCCCGTGATGTTTTTCTCACTCCTACTAGTGAATGTAATGTAACACACACCCATACAATGCGCACCACCCCGTGATGTTTTTCTCACTCCTACTAGTGAATCTAATGTAACACACACCCATACAAGGCGCACCACCCTGTGATGTTTTTCTCACTCCTACTCGTGAATCTAATGTAACACACACCCATACAATGCGCACCACCCCGTGATGTTTTTCTCACTCCTACTAGTGAATCTAATGTAACACACACCCATACAAGGCGCACCACCCCGTGATGTTTTTCTCACTCCTACTAGTGAATCTAATGTAACACACACCCATACAATGCGCACCACCCCGTTATGTTTATCTCACTCCTACTAGTGAATGTAATGTAACACACACCCATACAATGCGCACCACCCCGTGATGTTTTTCTCACTCCTACTAGTGAATCTAATGAAACACACACCCATACAATGCGCACCACACCGTGATGTTTTTCTCACTGCTACTAGTGAATCTAATGTAACACACACCCATACAATGCGCACCACCCCGTGATGTTTTTCTCACTCCTACTAGTGAATCTAATGTAACACACCCCCATACAATGCGCACCACCCCGTGATGTTTTTCTCACTTCTACTAGTGAATGTAATGTAACACACACCCATACAATGCGCACCACCCCGTGATGTTTTTCTCACTCCTACTAGTGAATGTAATGTAACACACACCCATACAATGCGCACCACCCCGTGATGTTTTTCTCACTCCTACTAGTGAATCTAATGTAACACACACCCATACAATGCGCACCACCCCGTGATGTTTTTCTCACTGCTACTAGTGAATCTAATGTAACACACACCCATACAATGCGCACCACCCCGTGATGTTTTTCTCACTCCTACTAGTGTATCTAATGTAACACACACCCATACATTGCGCACCACCCCGTGATGTTTTTCTCACTCCTACTAGTGAATGTAATGTAACACACACCCATACAATGCGCACCACCCCGTGATGTTTTTCTCACTCCTACTAGTGAATCTAATGTAACACACACCCATACAATGCGCACCACACCGTGATGTTTTTCTCACTCCTACTAGTGAATGTAATGTAACACACACCCATACAATGCGCACCACCCCGTGATGTTTTTCTCACTCCTACTAGTGAATGTAATGTAACACACACCCATACAATGCGCACCACCCCGTGATGATTTTCTCACTCCTACTAGTGAAAGTAATGTAACACACACCCATACAATGCGCACCACCCCGTGATGTTTTTCTCACTCCTACTAGTGAATGTAATGTAACACACACCCATACAATGCGCACCACCCCGTGATGTTTTTCTCACTCCTACTAGTGAATGTAATGTAACACACACCCATACAATGCGCACCACCCCGTGATGTTTTTCTCACTCCTACTAGTGAATGTAATGTAACACACACCCATACAAGGCGCACCACCCCGTGATGTTTTTCTCACTCCTACTAGTGAATCTACTGTAACACACACCCATACAAGGCGCACCACCCCGTGATGTTTTTCTCACTCCTACTAGTGAATGTAATGTAACACACACCCATACAATGCTCACCACCCCGTGATGTTTTTCTCACTCCTACTAGTGAATGTAATGTAACACACACGCATACAAGGCGCACCACCCCGTGATGTTTTTCTCACTCCTACTAGTGAATCTAATGTAACACACACCCATACAAGGCGCACCACCCCGTGATGTTTTTCTCACTCCTACTAGTGAATGTAATGTAACACACACCCATACAAGGCGCACCACCCCGTGATGTTTTTCTCACTCCTACTAGTGAATGTAATGTAACACACACCCATACAAGGCGCACCACCCCGTGATGTTTTTCTCACTCCTACTAGTGAATGTAATGTAACACACACCCATACAAGGCGCACAACCCCGTGATGTTTTTCTCCCTCCTACTAGTGAATGTAATGTAACACACACCCATACAATGCGCACCACCCCGTGATGTTTTTCTCACTCCTACTAGTGAATGTAATGTAACACACACCCATACAATGCGCACCACCCCGTGATATTTTTCTCACTGCTACTAGTGAATCTAATGTAACACACACCCATACAATGCGCACCACCCCGTGATGTTTTTCTCACTGCTACTAGTGAATCTAATGTAACACACACCCATACAATGCGCACCACCCCGTGATGTTTTTCTCACTCCTACTAGTGAATCTAATGTAACAAACACCCATACAATGCGCAACACCCCGTGATGTTTTTCTCACTCCTACTAGTGAATGTAATGTAACAAACACCCATACAATGCGCACCACCCCGTGATGTTTTTCTCACTCCTACTAGTGAATCTAATGTAACACACACCCATACAATGCACACCACCCCGTGATGTTTTTCTCACTCCTACTAGTGAATGTAATGTAACACACACCCATACAATGCGCACCACCCCGTGATGTTTTTCTCACTCCTACTAGTGAATGTAATGTAACACACACCCATACAATGCGCACCACCCCGTGATGTTTTTCTCACTCCTACTAGTGAATGTAATGTAACACACACCCATACAATGCGCACCACCCCGTGATGTTTTTCTCACTCCTACTAGTGAATGTAATGTAACACACACCCATACAATGCGCACCACCCCGTGATGTTTTTCTCACTCCTACTAGTGAATGTAATGTAACACACACCCATACAATGCGCACCACCCCGTGATGTTTTTCTCACTCCTACTAGTGAATCTAATGTAACACACACCCATACAAGGCGCACCACCCCGTGATGTTTTTCTCACTCCTACTAGTGAATCTAATGTAACACACACCCATACAATGCGCACCACCCCGTGATGTTTATCTCACTCCTACTAGTGAATGTAATGTAACACACACCCATACAATGCGCACCACCCCGTGATGTTTTTCTCACTCCTACTAGTGAATCTAATGAAACACACACCCATACAATGCGCACCACCCCGTGATGTTTTTCTCACTGCTGCTAGTGAATCTAATGTAACACACACCCATACAATGCGCACCACCCCGTGATGTTTTTCTCACTCCTACTAGTGAATCTAATGTAACACACACCCATACAATGCGCACCACCCCGTGATGTTTTTCTCACTTCTACTAGTGAATGTAATGTAACACACACCCATACAATGCGCACCACCCCGTGATGTTTTTCTCACTCCTACTAGTGAATGTAATGTAACACACACCCATACAATGCGCACCACCCCGTGATGTTTTTCTCACTGCTACTAGTGAATCTAATGTAACACACACCCATACAATGCGCACCACCCCGTGATGTTTTTCTCACTGCTACTAGTGAATCTAATGTAACACACACCCATACAATGCGCACCACCCCGTGATGTTTTTCTCACTCCTACTAGTGAATCTAATGTAACACACACCCATACAATGCGCACCACCCCGTGATGTTTTTCTCACTCCTACTAGTGAATGTAATGTAACACACACCCATACAATGCGCACCACCCCGTGATGTTTATCTCACTCCTACTAGTGAATGTAATGTAACACACACCCATACAATGCGCACCACCCCGTGATGTTTTTCTCACTCCTACTAGTGAATGTAATGTAACACACACCCATACAATGCGCACCACCCCGTGATGTTTTTCTCACTCCTACTAGTGAATGTAATGTAACACACACCCATACAATGCGCACCACCCCGTGATGTTTTTCTCACTCCTACTAGTGAATGTAATGTAACACACACCCATACAATGCGCACCACCCCGTGATGTTTTTCTCACTCCTACTAGTGAATCTAATGTAACACACACCCATACAAGGCGCACCACCCTGTGATGTTTTTCTCACTCCTACTCGTGAATCTAATGTAACACACACCCATACAATGCGCACCACCCCGTGATGTTTTTCTCACTCCTACTAGTGAATCTAATGTAACACACACCCATACAAGGCGCACCACCCCGTGATGTTTTTCTCACTCCTACTAGTGAATCTAATGTAACACACACCCATACAATGCGCACCACCCCGTTATGTTTATCTCACTCCTACTAGTGAATGTAATGTAACACACACCCATACAATGCGCACCACCCCGTGATGTTTTTCTCACTCCTACTAGTGAATCTAATGAAACACACACCCATACAATGCGCACCACACCGTGATGTTTTTCTCACTGCTACTAGTGAATCTAATGTAACACACACCCATACAATGCGCACCACCCCGTGATGTTTTTCTCACTCCTACTAGTGAATCTAATGTAACACACCCCCATACAATGCGCACCACCCCGTGATGTTTTTCTCACTTCTACAAGTGAATGTAATGTAACACACACCCATACAATGCGCACCACCCCGTGATGTTTTTCTCACTCCTACTAGTGAATGTAATGTAACACACACCCATACAATGCGCACCACCCCGTGATGTTTTTCTCACTCCTAGTAGTGAATCTAATGTAACACACACCCATACAATGCGCACCACCCCGTGATGTTTTTCTCACTGCTACTAGTGAATCTAATGTAACACACACCCATACAATGCGCACCACCCCGTGATGTTTTTCTCACTCCTACTAGTGTATCTAATGTAACACACACCCATACATTGCGCACCACCCCGTGATGTTTTTCTCACTCCTACTAGTGAATGTAATGTAACACACACCCATACAATGCGCACCACCCCGTGATGTTTTTCTCACTCCTACTAGTGAATCTAATGTAACACACACCCATACAATGCGCACCACACCGTGATGTTTTTCTCACTCCTACTAGTGAATGTAATGTAACACACACCCATACAATGCGCACCACCCCGTGATGTTTTTCTCACTCCTACTAGTGAATGTAATGTAACACACACCCATACAATGCGCACCACCCCGTGATGATTTTCTCACTCCTACTAGTGAAAGTAATGTAACACACACCCATACAATGCGCACCACCCCGTGATGTTTTTCTCACTCCTACTAGTGAATGTAATGTAACACACACCCATACAATGCGCACCACCCCGTGATGTTTTTCTCACTCCTACTAGTGAATGTAATGTAACACACACCCATACAATGCGCACCACCCCGTGATGTTTTTCTCACTCCTACTAGTGAATGTAATGTAACACACACCCATACAAGGCGCACCACCCCGTGATGTTTTTCTCACTCCTACTAGTGAATCTACTGTAACACACACCCATACAAGGCGCACCACCCCGTGATGTTTTTCTCACTCCTACTAGTGAATGTAATGTAACACACACCCATACAATGCTCACCACCCCGTGATGTTTTTCTCACTCCTACTAGTGAATGTAATGTAACACACACGCATACAAGGCGCACCACCCCGTGATGTTTTTCTCACTCCTACTAGTGAATCTAATGTAACACACACCCATACAAGGCGCACCACCCCGTGATGTTTTTCTCACTCCTACTAGTGAATGTAATGTAACACACACCCATACAAGGCGCACCACCCCGTGATGTTTTTCTCACTCCTACTAGTGAATGTAATGTAACACACACCCATACAAGGCGCACCACCCCGTGATGTTTTTCTCACTCCTACTAGTGAATGTAATGTAACACACACCCATACAAGGCGCACAACCCCGTGATGTTTTTCTCCCTCCTACTAGTGAATGTAATGTAACACACACCCATACAATGCGCACCACCCCGTGATGTTTTTCTCACTCCTACTAGTGAATGTAATGTAACACACACCCATACAATGCGCACCACCCCGTGATATTTTTCTCACTGCTACTAGTGAATCTAATGTAACACACACCCATACAATGCGCACCACCCCGTGATGTTTTTCTCACTGCTACTAGTGAATCTAATGTAACACACACCCATACAATGCGCACCACCCCGTGATGTTTTTCTCACTCCTACTAGTGAATCTAATGTAACAAACACCCATACAATGCGCAACACCCCGTGATGTTTTTCTCACTCCTACTAGTGAATGTAATGTAACAAACACCCATACAATGCGCACCACCCCGTGATGTTTTTCTCACTCCTACTAGTGAATCTAATGTAACACACACCCATACAATGCACACCACCCCGTGATGTTTTTCTCACTCCTACTAGTGAATGTAATGTAACACACACCCATACAATGCGCACCACCCCGTGATGTTTTTCTCACTCCTACTAGTGAATGTAATGTAACACACACCCATACAATGCGCACCACCCCGTGATGTTTTTCTCACTCCTACTAGTGAATGTAATGTAACACACACCCATACAATGCGCACCACCCCGTGATGTTTTTCTCACTCCTACTAGTGAATGTAATGTAACACACACCCATACAATGCGCACCACCCCGTGATGTTTTTCTCACTCCTACTAGTGAATGTAATGTAACACACACCCATACAATGCGCACCACCCCGTGATGTTTTTCTCACTCCTACTAGTGAATCTAATGTAACACACACCCATACAAGGCGCACCACCCCGTGATGTTTTTCTCACTCCTACTAGTGAATCTAATGTAACACACACCCATACAATGCGCACCACCCCGTGATGTTTATCTCACTCCTACTAGTGAATGTAATGTAACACACACCCATACAATGCGCACCACCCCGTGATGTTTTTCTCACTCCTACTAGTGAATCTAATGAAACACACACCCATACAATGCGCACCACCCCGTGATGTTTTTCTCACTGCTGCTAGTGAATCTAATGTAACACACACCCATACAATGCGCACCACCCCGTGATGTTTTTCTCACTCCTACTAGTGAATCTAATGTAACACACACCCATACAATGCGCACCACCCCGTGATGTTTTTCTCACTTCTACTAGTGAATGTAATGTAACACACACCCATACAATGCGCACCACCCCGTGATGTTTTTCTCACTCCTACTAGTGAATGTAATGTAACACACACCCATACAATGCGCACCACCCCGTGATGTTTTTCTCACTGCTACTAGTGAATCTAATGTAACACACACCCATACAATGCGCACCACCCCGTGATGTTTTTCTCACTGCTACTAGTGAATCTAATGTAACACACACCCATACAATGCGCACCACCCCGTGATGTTTTTCTCACTCCTAATAGTGAATCTAATGTAACACACACCCATACATTGCGCACCACCCCGTGATGTTTTTCTCACTCCTACTAGTGAATGTAATGTAACACACACCCATACAATGCGCACCACCCCGTGATGTTTTTCTCACTCCTACTAGTGAATCTAATGTAACACACACCCATACAATGCACACCACCCCGTGATGTTTTTCTCACTCCTACTAGTGAATGTAATGTAACACACACCCATACAATGCGCACCACCCCGTGATGTTTTTCTCACTCGTACTAGTGAATGTAATGTAACACACACCCATACAATGCGCACCACCCCGTGATGTTTTTCTCACTCCTACTAGTGAATGTAATGTAACACACACCCATACAATGCGCACCACCCCGTGATGTTTTTCTCACTCCTACTAGTGAATCTAATGTAACACACACCCATACAATGCGCACCACCCCGTGATGTTTTTCTCACTCCTACTAGTGAATGTAATGTAACACACACCCATATAATGCGCACCACCCCGTGATGTTTTTCTCACTGCTACTAGTGAATCTAATGTAACACACACCCATACAATGCGCACCACCCCGTGATGTTTTTCTCACTGCTACTAGTGAATCTAATGTAACACACACCCATACAATGCGCACCACCCCGTGATGTTTTTCTCACTCCTACTAGTGAATCTAATGTAACACACACCCATACAATGCGCACCGCCCCGTGATGTTTTTCTCACTCCTACTAGTTAATGTAATGTAACAAACACCCATACAATGCGCACCACCCCGTGATGTTTTTCTCACTCCTACTAGTGAATCTAATGTAACACACACCCATACAATGCACACCACCCCGTGATGTTTTTCTCACTCCTACTAGTGAATGTAATGTAACACACACCCATACAATGCGCACCACCCCGTGATGTTTTTCTCACTGCTACTAGTGAATCTAATGTAACACACACCCATACAATGCGCACCACCCCGTGATGTTTTTCTCACTCCTACTAGTGAAAGTAATGTAACACACACCCATACAATGCGCACCACCCCGTGATGTTTTTCTCACTCCTACTAGTGAATGTAATGTAACACACACCCATACAATGCGCACCACCCCGTGATGTTTTTCTCACTCCTACTAGTGAATCTAATGTAACACACACCCATACAATGCACACCACCCCGTGATGTTTTTCTCACTCCTACTAGTGAAAGTAATGTAACACACACCCATACAATGCGCACCACCCCGTGATGTTTTTCTCACTCCTACTAGTGGATGTAATGTAACACACACCCATACAATGCGCACCACCCCGTGATGTTTTTCTCACTCCTACTAGTGAATGTAATGTAACACACACCCATACAATGTGCACCACCCCGTGATGTTTTTCTCACTCCTACTAGTGAATGTAATGTAACATACACCCATACAATGCGCACCACCCCGTGATGATTTTCTCACTCCTACTAGTGAAAGTAATGTAACACACACCCATACAATGCGCACCACCCCGTGATGTTTTTCTCACTCCTACTAGTGAATGTAATGTAACACACACCCATACAATGCGCACCACCCCTTGATGTTTTTCTCACTCCTACTAGTGAATGTAATGTAACACACACCCATACAATGCGCACCACCCCGTGATGTTTTTCTCACTCCTACTAGTGAATGTAATGTAACACACACCCATACAGGGCGCAACACCCCGTGATGTTTTTCTCACTCCTACTAGTGAATCTACTGTAACACACACCCATACAAGGCGCACCACCCCGTGATGTTTTTCTCACTCCTACTAGTGAATGTAATGTAACACACACCCATACAATGCGCACCACCCCGTGCTGTTTTTCTCACTCCTACTAGTGAATGTAATGTAACACACACGTATACAAGGCGCACCACCCCGTGATGTTTTTCTCACTCCTACTAGTGAATCTAATGTAACACACACCCATACAAGGCGCACCACCCCGTGATGTTTTTCTCACTCCTACTAGTGAATGTAATGTAACACACACCCATACAAGGCGCACCACCCCGTGATGTTTTTCTCACTCCTACTAGTGAATGTAATGTAACACACACCCATACAATGCGCACCACCCCGTGATGTTTTTCTCACTCCTACTAGTGAATGTAATGTAACACACACCCATACAAGGCGCACCACCCCTTGAGGTTTTTCTCACTCCTACTAGTGAATGTAATGTAACACACACCCGTACAAGGCGCACAACCCCGTGATGTTTTTCTCCCTCCTACTAGTGAATGTAATGTAACACACACCCGTACAATGCGCACCACCCCGTGATGTTTTTCTCACTCCTACTAGTGAATGTAATGTAACACACACCCATACAATGCGCACCACCCAGTGATGTTTTTCTCACTCCTACTAGTGAATCTAATGTAACACACACCCATACAAGGCGCACCACCCCGTGATGTTTTTCTCACTCCTACTAGTGAATCTAATGTAACACACACCCATACAATGCGCACCACCCCGTGATGTTTATCTCACACCTACTAGTGAATGTAATGTAACACACACCCATACAATGCGCACCACCCAGTGATGTTTTTCTCACTCCTACTAGTGAATCTAATGAAACACACACCCATACAATGCGCACCACCCCGTGATGTTTTTCTCACTGCTACTAGTGAATCTAATGTAACACACACCCATACAATGCGCACCACCCCGTGATGTTTTTCTCACTCCTACTAGTGAATGTAATGTAACACACAACCATACAATGCGCACCACCCCGTGATGTTTTTCTCACTGCTACTAGTGAATGTAATGTAACACACACCCATACAATGCGCACCACCCCGTGATGTTTTTCTCACTGCTACTAGTGAATGTAATGTAACACACACCCATACAATGCGCACCACCCCGTGATGTTTTTCTCACTGCTACTAGTGAATCTAATGTAACACACACCCATACAATGCGCACCACCCCGTGATGTTTTTCTCACTCCTACTAGTGAATCTAATGTAACACACACCCATACAATGCGCACCACCCCGTGATGTTTTTCTCACTCCTACTAGTGAATGTAATGTAACACACACCCATACAATGCGCACCACCCCGTGATGTTTTTCTCACTCCTACTAGTGAATGTAATGTAACACACACCCATACAATGCGCACCACCCCGTGATGTTTTTCTCACTCCTACTAGTGAATGTAATGTAACACACACCCATACAATGCGCACCACCCCGTGATGTTTTTCTCACTCCTACTAGTGAATGTAATGTAGCACACACCCATACAATGCGCACCACCCCGTGATGTTTTTCTCACTCCTACTAGTGAATGTAATGTAACACACACCCATACAATGCGCACCACCCCGTGATGTTTTTCTCACTCCTACTAGTGAATCTAATGTAACACACACCCATACAAGGCGCACCACCCCGTGATGTTTTTCTCACTCCTACTCGTGAATCTAATGTAACACACACCCATACAAGGCGCACCACCCCGTGATGTTTTTCTCACTCCTACTAGTGAATCTAATGTAACACACACCCATACAAGGCGCACCACCCCGTGATGTTTTTCTCACTCCTACTAGTGAATCTAATGTAACACACACCCATACAAGGCGCACCACCCCGTGATGTTTTTCTCACTCCTACTAGTGAATCTAATGTAACACACACCCATACAATGCGCACCACCCCTTTATGTTTATCTCACTCCTACTAGTGAATGTAATGTAACACACACCCATACAATGCGCACCACCCCGTGATGTTTTTCTCACTCCTACTAGTGAATCTAATGAAACACACACCCATACAATGCGCACCACACCGTGATGTTTTTCTCACTGCTACTAGTGAATCTAATGTAACACACACCCATACAATGCGCACCACCCCGTGATGTTTTTCTCACTCCTACTAGTGAATCTAATGTAACACACACCCATACAATGCGCACCACCCCGTGATGTTTTTCTCACTCCTACTAGTGAATGTAATGTAACACACACCCATACAATGCGCACCACCCCGTGATGTTTTTCTCACTCCTACTAGTGAATGTAATGTAACACACACCCATACAATGCGCACCACCCCGTGATGTTTTTCTCACTGCTACTAGTGAATCTAATGTAACACACACCCATACAATGCGCACCACCCCGTGATGTTTTTCTCACTGCTACTAGTGAATCTAATGTAACACACACCTATACAATGCGCACCACCCCGTGATGTTTTTCTCACTCCTACTAGTGAATGTAATGTAACACACACCCATACAATGCGCACCACCCCGTGATGATTTTCTCACTCCTACTAGTGAATCTAATGTAACACACACCCATACAATGCACACCACCCCGTGATGTTTTTCTCACTCCTAATAGTGAATGTAATGTAACACACACCCATACAATGCGCACCACCCCGTGATGTTTTTCTCACTCCTACTAGTGAATGTAATGTAACACACACCCATACAATGCGCACCACCCCGTGATGTTTTTCTCACTCCTACTAGTGAATGTAATGTAACACACACCCATACAATGCGCACCACCCCGTGATGTTTTTCTCACTCCTACTAGTGAATCTAATGTAACACACACCCATACAAGGCGCACCACCCCGTGATGTTTTTCTCACTCCTACTAGTGAATGTAATGTAACACACACCCATACAATGCGCACCACCCCGTGATGTTTTTCTCACTGCTACTAGTGAATCTAATGTAACACACACCCATACAATGCGCACCACCCCGTGATGTTTTTCTCACTGCTACTAGTGAATCTAATGTAACACACACCCATACAATGCGCACCACCCCGTGATGTTTTTTCACTCCTACTAGTGAATCTAATGTAACACACACCCATACAATGCGCACCACCCCGTGATGTTTTTCTCACTCCTACTAGTTAATGTAATGTAACAAACACCCATACTATGCGCACCACCCCGTGATGTTTTTCTCACTCCTACTAGTGAATCTAATGTAACACACACCCATACAATGCACACCACCCCGTGATGTTTTTCTCACTCTTACTAGTGAATGAAATGTAACACACACCCATACAATGCGCACCACCCCGTGATGTTTTTCTCACTGCTACTAGTGAATCTAATGTAACACACACCCATACAATGCGCACCACCCCGTGATGTTTTTCTCACTCCTACTAGTGAAAGTAATGTAACACACACCCATACAATGCGAACCACCCCGTGATGTTTTTCTCACTCCTACTAGTGAATGTAATGTAACACACACCCATACAATGCGCACCACCCCGTGATGTTTTTCTCACTCCTACTAGTGAATCTAATGTAACACACACCCATACAATGCACACCACCCCGTGATGTTTTTCTCACTCCTACTAGTGAATGTAATGTAACACACACCCATACAATGCGCACCACCCCGTGATGTTTTTCTCACTCCTACTAGTGGATGTAATGTAACACACACCCATACAATGCGCACCACCCCGTGATGTTTTTCTCACTCCTACTAGTGAATGTAATGTAACACACACCCATACAATGCGCACCACCCCGTGATGTTTTACTCACTCCTACTAGTGAATGTAATGTAACACACACCCATACAATGCGCACCACCCCGTGATGATTTTCTCACTCCTACTAGTGAAAGTAATGTAACACACACCCATACAATGCGCACCACCCCGTGATGTTTTTCTCACTCCTACTAGTGAATGTAATGTAACACACACCCATACAATGCGCACCACCCCGTGATGTTTTTCTCACTCCTACTAGTGAATGTAATGTAACACACACCCATACAATGCGCACCACCCCGTGATGTTTTTCTCACTCCTACTAGTGAATGTAATGTAACACACACCCATACAAGGCGCACCACCCCGTGATGTTTTTCTCACTCCTACTAGTGAATCTACTGTAACACACACCCATACAAGGCGCACAACCCCGTGATGTTTTTCTCACTCCTACTAGTGAATGTAATGTAACACACACCCATACAATGCGCACCACCCCGTGATGTTTTTCTCACTCCTACTAGTGAATGTAATGTAACACACACGCATACAAGGCGCACCACCCCGTGATGTTTTTCTCACTCCTACTAGTGAATCTAATGTAACACACACCCATACAAGGCGCACCACCCCGTGATGTTTTTCTCACTCCTACTAGTGAATGTAATGTAACACACACCCATACAAGGCGCACCACCCCGTGATGTTTTTCTCACTCCTACTAGTGAATGTAATGTAACACACACCCATACAAGGCGCACCACCCCGTGATGTTTTTCTCACTCCTACTAGTGAATGTAATGTAACACACACCCATACAAGGCGCACATCCCCGTGATGTTTTTCTCCCTCCTACTAGTGAATGTAATGTAACACACACCCATACAATGCGCACCACCCCGTGATGTTTTTCTCACTCCTACTAGTGAATGTAATGTAACACACACCCATACAATGCGCACCACCCCGTGATGTTTTTCTCACTGCTACTAGTGAATCTAATGTAACACACACCCATACAATGCGCACCACCCCGTGATGTTTTTCTCACTCCTACTAGTGAATGTAATGTAACACACACCCATACAATGCGCACCACCCCGTGATGTTTTTCTCACTGCTACTAGTGAATCTAATGTAACACACACCCATACAATGCGCACCACCCCGTGATGTTTTTCTCACTGCTACTAGTGAATCTAATGTAACACACACCCATACAATGCGCACCACCCCGTGATGTTTTTCTCACTCCTACTAGTGAATCTAATGTAACAAACACCCATACAATGCGCACCACCCCGTGATGTTTTTCTCACTCCTACTAGTGAATGTAATGTAACAAACACCCATACAATGCGCACCACCCCGTGATGTTTTTCTCACTCCTACTAGTGAATCTAATGTAACACACACCCATACAATGCACACCACCCAGTGATGTTTTTCTCACTCCTACTAGTGAATCTAATGTAACACACACCCATACAAGGCGCACCACCCCGTGATGTTTTTCTCACTCCTACTAGTGAATCTAATGTAACACACACCCATACAATGCGCACCACCCCGTGATGTTTATCTCACACCTACTAGTGAATGTAATGTAACACACACCCATACAATGCGCACCACCCAGTGATGTTTTTCTCACTCCTACTAGTGAATCTAATGAAACACACACCCATACAATGCGAACCACCCCGTGATGTTTTTCTCACTGCTACTAGTGAATCTAATGTAACACACACCCATACAATGCGCACCACCCCGTGATGTTTTTCTCACTCCTACTAGTGAATCTAATGTAACACACACCCATACAATGCGCACCACTCCGTGATGTTTTTCTCACTCCTACTAGTGAATGTAATGTAACACACAACCATACAATGCGCACCACCCCGTGATGTTTTTCTCACTGCTACTAGTGAATGTAATGTAACACACACCCATACAATGCGCACCACCCCGTGATATTTTTCTCACTGCTACTAGTGAATCTAATGTAACACACACCCATACAATGCGCACCACCCCGTGATGTTTTTCTCACTGCTACTAGTGAATCTAATGTAACACACACCCATACAATGCGCACCACCCCGTGATGTTTTTCTCACTCCTACTAGTGAATCTAATGTAACACACACCCATACAATGCGCACCACCCCGTGATGTTTTTCTCACTCCTACTAGTGAATGTAATGTAACACACACCCATACAATGCGCACCACCCCGTGATGTTTTTCTCACTCCTACTAGTGAATGTAATGTAACACACACCCATACAATGCGCACCACCCCGTGATGTTTTTCTCACTCCTACTAGTGAATGTAATGTAACACACACCCATACAATGCGCACCACCCCGTGATGTTTTTCTCACTCCTACTAGTGAATCTAATGTAACACACACCCATACAATGCGCACCACCCCGTGATGTTTTTCTCACTCCTACTAGTGAATGTAATGTAACACACACCCATACAATGCGCACCACCCCGTGATGTTTTTCTCACTCCTACTAGTGAATCTAATGTAACACACACCCATACAAGGCGCACCACCCTGTGATGTTTTTCTCACTCCTACTCGTGAATCTAATGTAACACACACCCATACAAGGCGCACCACCCCGTGATGTTTTTCTCACTCCTACTAGTGAATCTAATGTAACACACACCCATACAAGGCGCACCACCCCGTGATGTTTTTCTCACTCCTACTAGTGAATCTAATGTAACACACACCCATACAATGCGCACCACCCCGTTATGTTTATCTCACTCCTACTAGTGAATGTAATGTAACACACACCCATACAATGCGCACCACCCCGTGATGTTTTTCTCACTCCTACTAGTGAATCTAATGAAACACACACCCATACAATGCGCACCACACCGTGATGTTTTTCTCACTGCTACTAGTGAATCTAATGTAACACACACCCATACAATGCGCACCACCCCGTGATGTTTTTCTCACTCCTACTAGTGAATCTAATGTAACACACACCCATACAATGCGCACCACCCCGTGATGTTTTTCTCACTTCTACTAGTGAATGTAATGTAACACACACCCATACAATGCGCACCACCCCGTGATGTTTTTCTCACTCCTACTAGTGAATGTAATGTAACACACACCCATACAATGCGCACCACCCCGTGATGTTTTTCTCACTGCTACTAGTGAATCTAATGTAACACACACCCATACAATGCGCACCACCCCGTGATGTTTTTCTCACTGCTACTAGTGAATCTAATGTAACACACACCCATACAATGCGCACCACCCCGTGATGTTTTTCTCACTCCTACTAGTGTATCTAATGTAACACACACCCATACATTGCGCACCACCCCGTGATGTTTTTCTCACTCCTACTAGTGAATGTAATGTAACACACACCCATACAATGCGCACCACCCCGTGATGTTTTTCTCACTCCTACTAGTGAATCTAATGTAACACACACCCATACAATGCACACCACCCCGTGATGTTTTTCTCACTCCTAATAGTGAATGTAATGTAACACACACCCATACAATGCGCACCACCCCGTGATGTTTTTCTCACTCCTACTAGTGAATGTAATGTAACACACACCCATACAATGCGCACCACCCCGTGATGTTTTTCTCACTCCTACTAGTGAATGTAATGTAACACACACCCATACAATGCGCACCACCCCGTGATGTTTTTCTCACTCCTACTAGTGAATCTAATGTAATACACACCCATACAATGCGCACCACCCCGTGATGTTTTTCTCACTCCTACTAGTGAATGTAATGTAACACACACCCATATAATGCGCACCACCCCGTGATGTTTTTCTCACTGCTACTAGTGAATCTAATGTAACACACACCCATACAATGCGCACCACCCCGTGATGTTTTTCTCACTGCTACTAGTGAATCTAATGTAACACACACCCATACAATGCGCACCACCCCGTGATGTTTTTTCACTCCTACTAGTGAATCTAATGTAACACACACCCATACAATGCGCACCACCCCGTGATGTTTTTCTCACTCCTACTAGTTAATGTAATGTAACAAACACCCATACTATGCGCACCACCCCGTGATGTTTTTCTCACTCCTACTAGTGAATCTAATGTAACACACACCCATACAATGCACACCACCCCGTGATGTTTTTCTCACTCTTACTAGTGAATGAAATGTAACACACACCCATACAATGCGCACCACCCCGTGATGTTTTTCTCACTGCTACTAGTGAATCTAATGTAACACACACCCATACAATGCGCACCACCCCGTGATGTTTTTCTCTCTCCTACTAGTGAAAGTAATGTAACACACACCCATACAATGCGAACCACCCCGTGATGTTTTTCTCACTCCTACTAGTGAATGTAATGTAACACACACCCATACAATGCGCACCACCCCGTGATGTTTTTCTCACTCCTACTAGTGAATCTAATGTAACACACACCCATACAATGCACACCACCCCGTGATGTTTTTCTCACTCCTACTAGTGAATGTAATGTAACACACACCCATACAATGCGCACCACCCCGTGATGTTTTTCTCACTCCTACTAGTGAATGTAATGTAACACACACCCATACAATGCGCACCACCCCGTGATGTTTTTCTCACTCCTACTAGTGAATGTAATGTAACACACACCCATACAATGCGCACCACCCCGTGATGTTTTTCTCACTCCTACTAGTGAATGTAATGTAACACACACCCATACAATGCGCACCACCCCGTGATGTTTTTCTCACTCCTACTAGTGAATCTAATGTAACACACACCCATACAATGCGCACCACCCCGTGATGTTTTTCTCACTCCTACTAGTGAATGTAATGTAACACACACAGATACAATGCGCACCACCCCGTGATGTTTTTCTCACTGCTACTAGTGAATCTAATGTAACACACACCCATACAATGCGCACCACCCCGTGATGTTTTTCTCACTCCTACTAGTGAATCTAATGTAACACACACCCATACAATGCGCACCACCCCGTGATGTTTTTCTCACTGCTACTAGTGAATCTAATGTAACACACACCCATACAATGCGCACCACCCCGTGATGTTTTTCTCACTGCTACTAGTGAATCTAATGTAACACACACCCATACAATGCGCACCACCCCGTGATGTTTTTCTCACTCCTACTAGTGAATCTAATGTAACACACACCCATACATTGCGCACCACCCCGTGATGTTTTTCTCACTCCTACTAGTGAATGTAATGTAACACACACCCATACAATGCGCACCACCCCGTGATGTTTTTCTCACTCCTACTAGTGAATGTAATGTAACACACACCCATACAATGCGCACCACCCCGTGATGTTTTTCTCACTCCTACTAGTGAATGTAATGTAACACACACCCATACAATGCGCACCACCCCGTGATGTTTTTCTCACTCCTACTAGTGAATCTAATGTAACACACACCCATACAATGCGCACCACCCCGTGATGTTTTTCTCACTCCTACTAGTGAATGTAATGTAACACACACCCATATAATGCGCACCACCCCGTGATGTTTTTCTCACTGCTACTAGTGAATCTAATGTAACACACACCCATACAATGCGCACCACCCCGTGATGTTTTTCTCACTGCTACTAGTGAATCTAATGTAACACACACCCATACAATGCGCACCACCCCGTGATGTTTTTCTCACTCCTACTAGTGAATCTAATGTAACACACACCCATACAATGCGCACCACCCCGTGATGTTTTTCTCACTCCTACTAGTTAATGTAATGTAACAAACACCCATACAATGCGCACCACCCCGTGATGTTTTTCTCACTCCTACTAGTGAATCTAATGTAACACACACCCATACAATGCACACCACCCCGTGATGTTTTTCTCACTCCTACTAGTGAATGTAATGTAACACACACCCATACAATGCGCACCACCCCGTGATGTTTTTCTCACTGCTACTAGTGAATCTAATGTAACACACACCCATACAATGCGCACCACCCCGTGATGTTTTTCTCACTCCTACTAGTGAAAGTAATGTAACACACACCCATACAATGCGCACCACCCCGTGATGTTTTTGTCACTCCTACTAGTGAATGTAATGTAACACACACCCATACAATGCGCACCACCCCGTGATGTTTTTCTCACTCCTACTAGTGAATCTAATGTAACACACACCCATACAATGCACACCACCCCGTGATGTTTTTCTCACTCCTACTAGTGAATGTAATGTAACACACACCCATACAATGCGCACCACGCCGTGATGTTTTTCTCACTCCTACTAGTGGATGTAATGTAACACACACCCATACAATGCGCACCACCCCGTGATGTTTTTCTCACTCCTACTAGTGAATGTAATGTAACACACACCCATACAATGCGCACCACCCCGTGATGTTTTTCTCACTCCTACTAGTGAATGTAATGTAACACACACCCATACAATGCGCACCACCCCGTGATGATTTTCTCACTCCTACTAGTGAAAGTAATGTAACACACACCCATACAATGCGCACCACCCCGTGATGTTTTTCTCACTCCTACTAGTGAATGTAATGTAACACACACCCATACAATGCGCACCACCCCGTGATGTTTTTCTCACTCCTACTAGTGAATGTAATGTAACACACACCCATACAATGCACACCACCCCGTGATGTTTTTCTCACTCCTACTAGTGAATGTAATGTAACACACACCCATACAAGGCGCACCACCCCGTGATGTTTTTCTCACTCCTACTAGTGAATCTACTGTAACACACACCCATACAAGGCGCACCACCCCGTGATGTTTTTCTCACTCCTACTAGTGAATGTAATGTAACACACACCCATACAATGCGCACCACCCCGTGCTGTTTTTCTCACTCCTACTAGTGAATGCAATGTAACACACACGCATACAAGGCGCACCACCCCGTGATGTTTTTCTCACTCCTACTAGTGAATCTAATGTAACACACACCCATACAAGGCGCACCACCCCGTGATGTTTTTCTCACTCCTACTAGTGAATGTAATGTAACACACACCCATACAAGGCGCACCACCCCGTGATGTTTTTCTCACTCCTACTAGTGAATGTAATGTAACACACACCCATACAAGGCGCACCACCCCGTGATGTTTTTCTCACTCCTACTAGTGAATGTAATGTAACACACACCCATACAAGGCGCACAACCCCGTGATGTTTTTCTCCCTCCTACTAGTGAATGTAATGTAACACACACCCGTACAATGCGCACCACCCCGTGATGTTTTTCTCACTCCTACTAGTGAATGTAATGTAACACACAGCCATACAATGCGCACCACCCCGTGATGTTTTTCTCACTGCTACTAGTGAATCTAATGTAACACACACCCATACAATGCGCACCACCCCGTGATGTTTTTCTCACTGCTACTAGTGAATCTAATGTAACACACACCCATACAATGCGCACCACCCAGTGATGTTTTTCTCACTCCTACTAGTGAATCTAATGTAACACACACCCATACAATGCGCACCACCCCGTAATGTTTTTCTCACTCCTACTAGTGAATGTAATGTAACAAACACCCATACAATGCGCACCACCCCGTGATGTTTTTCTCACGCCTACTAGTGAATCTAATGTAACACACACCCATACAATGCACACCACCCCGTGATGTTTTTCTCACTCCTACTAGTGAATGTAATGTAACACACACCCATACAATGCGCACCACCCCGTGATGTTTTTCTCACTCCTACTAGTGGATGTAATGTAACACACACCCATACAATGCGCACCACCCCGTGATGTTTTTCTCACTGCTACTAGTGAATCTAATGTAACACACACCCATACAATGCGCACCACCCCGTGATGTTTTTCTCACTCCTACTAGTGAATATAATGTAACACACACCCATACAATGCACACCACCCCGTGATGTTTTTCTCACTCCTACTATTGAATGTAATGTAACACACAGCCATACAATGCGCACCACCCCGTGATGTTTTTCTCACTCCTTCTAGTGAATGTAATGTAACACACACCCATACAATGCGCACCACCCCGTGATGTTTTTCTCACTGCTACTAGTGAATCTAATGTAACACACACCCATACAATGCGCACCACCCCGTGATGTATTTCTCACTGCTACTATTGAATCTAATGTAACACACACCCATACAATGCGCACCACCCCGTGATGCTTTTCTCACTCCTACTAGTGAATCTAATGTAACACACACCCATACAATGCGCACCACCCCGTGATGTTTTTCTCACTCCTACTAGTGAATGTAATGTAACAAACACCCATACAATGCGCACCAACGTGATGTTTTTCTCACTCCTACTAGTGAATCTAATGTAACACACACCCATACAATGCACACCACCCCGTGATGTTTTTCTCACTCCTACTAGTGAATGTAATGTAACACACACCCATACAATGCGCACCACCCCGTGATGTTTTTCTCACTCCTACTAGTGGATGTAATGTAACACACACCCATACAATGCGCACCACCCCGTGATGTTTTTCTCACTCCTACTAGTGAATGTAATGTAACACACACCCTTACAATGCGCACCACCCCGTGATGTTTTTCTCACTCCTACTAGTGAATGTAATGTAACAAACACCCATACAATGCGCACCACCCCGTGATGTTTTTCTCACTCCTACTAGTGAATCTAATGTAACACACACCCATACAATGCACACCACCCCGTGATGTTTTTCTCACTCCTACTAGTGAATGTAATGTAACACACACCCTTACAATGCGCACCACCCCGTGATGTTTTTCTCACTCCTACTAGTGAATGTAATGTAACACACACCCATACAATGCGCACCACCCCGTGATGTTTTTCTCACTCCTACTAGTGAATGTAATGTAACACACACCCATACAATGCGCACCACCCCGTGATGTTTTTCTCACTCCTACTAGTGAATGTAATGTAACACACACCCATACAATGCGCACCACCCCGTGATGTTTTTCTCACTCCTACTAGTGAATCTAATGTAACACACACCCATACAATGCGCACCACCCCGTGATGTTTTTCTCACTCCTACTAGTGAATCTAATGTAACACACACCCATACAAGGCGCACCACCCTGTGATGTTTTTCTCACTCCTACTCGTGAATCTAATGTAACACACACCCATACAAGGCGCACCACCCCGTGATGTTTTTCTCACTCCTACTAGTGAATCTAATGTAACACACACCCATACAAGGCGCACCACCCCGTGATGTTTTTCTCACTCCTACTAGTGAATCTAATGTAACACACACCCATACAATGCGCACCACCCCTTGATGTTTATCTCACTCCTACTAGTGAATGTAATGTAACACACACCCATACAATGCGCACCACCCCGTGATGTTTTTCTCACTCCTACTAGTGAATCTAATGAAACACACACCCATACAATGCGCACCACCCCGTGATGTTTTTCTCACTGCTACTAGTGAATCTAATGTAACACACACCCATACAATGCGCACCACCCCGTGATGTTTTTCTCACTCCTACTAGTGAATCTAATGTAACACACACCCATACAATGCGCACCACCCCGTGATGTTTTTCTCACTTCTACTAGTGAATGTAATGTAACACACACCCATACAATGCGCACCACCCCGTGATGTTTTTCTCACTCCTACTAGTGAATGTAATGTAACACACACCCATACAATGCGCACCACCCCGTGATGTTTTTCTCACTGCTACTAGTGAATCTAATGTAACACACACCCATACAATGCGCACCACCCCGTGATGTTTTTCTCACTGCTACTAGTGAATCTAATGTAACACACACCCATACAATGCGCACCACCCCGTGATGTTTTTCTCACTCCTACTAGTGAATCTAATGTAACACACACCCATACATTGCGCACCACCCCGTGATGTTTTTCTCACTCCTACTAGTGAATGTAATGTAACACACACCCATACAATGCGCACCACCCCGTGATGTTTTTCTCACTCCTACTAGTGAATCTAATGTAACACACACCCATACAATGCACACCACCCCGTGATGTTTTTCTCACTCCTACTAGTGAATGTAATGTAACACACACCCATACAATGCGCACCACCCCGTGATGTTTTTCTCACTCCTACTAGTGAATCTAATGTAACACACACCCATACAATGCGCACCACCCCGTGATGTTTTTCTCACTCCTACTAGTGAATGTAATGTAACACACACCCATACAATGCGCACCACCCCGTGATGTTTTTCTCACTGCTACTAGTGAATCTAATGTAACACACACCCATACAATGCGCACCACCCCGTGATGTTTTTCTCACTCCTACTAGTGAATGTAATGTAACACACACCCATATAATGCGAACCACCCCGTGATGTTTTTCTCACTGCTACTAGTGAATCTAATGTAACACACACCCATACTATGCGCACCACCCCGTGATGTTTTTCTCACTGCTACTAGTGAATCTAATGTAACACACACCCATACAATGCGCACCACCCCGTGATGTTTTTCTCACTCCTACTAGTGAATCTAATGTAACACACACCCATACAATGCGCACCACCCCGTGATGTTTTTCTCACTCCTACTAGTTAATGTAAAGTAACAAACACCCATACAATGCGCACCACCCCGTGATGTTTTTCTCACTCCTACTAGTGAATCTAATGTAACACACACCCATACAATGCACACCACCCCGTGATGTTTTTCTCACTCCTACTAGTGAATGTAATGTAACACACACCCATACAATGCGCACCACCCCGTGATGTTTTTCTCACTGCTACTAGTGAATCTAATGTAACACACACCCATACAATGCGCACCACCCCGTGATGTTTTTCTCACTCCTACTAGTGAAAGTAATGTAACACACACCCATACAATGCGCACCACCCCGTGATGTTTTTCTCACTCCTACTAGTGAATGTAATGTAACACACACCCATACAATGCGCACCACCCCGTGATGTTTTTCTCACTCCTACTAGTGAATCTAATGTAACACACACCCATACAATGCACACCACCCCGTGATGTTTTTCTCACTCCTACTAGTGAATATAATGTAACACACACCCATACAATGCGCACCACCCCGTGATGTTTTTCTCACTCCTACTAGTGGATGTAATGTAACACACACCCATACAATGCGCACCACCCCGTGATGTTTTTCTCACTCCTACTTGTGAATGTAATGTAACACACACCCATACAATGCGCACCACCCCGTGATGTTTTTCTCACTCCTACTAGTGAATGTAATGTAACACACACCCATACAATGCGCACCACCCCGTGATGATTTTCTCACTCCTACTAGTGAAAGTAATGTAACACACACCCATACAATGCGCACCACCCCGTGATGTTTTTCTCACTCCTACTAGTGAATGTAATGTAACACACACCCATACAATGCGCACCACCCCGTGATATTTTTCTCACTCCTACTAGTGAATGTAACGTAACACACACCCATACAAGGCGCACCACCCCGTGATGTTTTTCTCACTCCTACTAGTGAATCTACTGTAACACACACCCATACAATGCGCACCACCCCGTGATGTTTTTCTCACTCCTACTAGTGAATGTAATGTAACACACACCCATACAATGCGCACCACCCCGTGATGTTTTTCTCACTCCTACTAGTGAATGTAATTTAACACACACGCATACAAGGCGCACCACCCCGTGATGTTTTTCTCACTCCTACTAGTGAATCTAATGTAACACACACCCATACAAGGCGCACCACCCCGTGATGTTTTTCTCACTCCTACTAGTGAATGTAATGTAACACACACCCATACAAGGCGCACCACCCCGTGATGTTTTTCTCACTCCTACTAGTGAATGTAATGTAACACACACCCATACAAGGCGCACCACCCTGTGATGTTTTTCTCACTCCTACTAGTGAATGTAATGTAACACACACCCATACAAGGCGCACAACCCCGTGATGTTTTTCTCCCTCCTACTAGTGAATGTAATGTAACACACACCCATACAATGCGCACCACCCCGTGATGTTTTTCTCACTCCTACTAGTGAATGTAATGTAACACACACCCATACAATGCGCACCACCCCGTGATGTTTTTCTCACTGCTACTAGTGAATCTAATGTAACACACACCCATACAATGCGCACCACCCCGTGATGTTTTTCTCACTGCTACTAGTGAATCTAATGTAACACACACCCATACAATGCGCACCACCCCGTGATGTTTTTCTCACTCCTACTAGTGGATGTAATGTAACACACACCCATACAATGCGCACCACCCCGTGATGTTTTTCTCACTGCTCCTAATGAATCTAATGTAACACACACCCATACAATGCGCACCACCCCGTGATGTTTTTCTCACTGCTACTAGTGAATATAATGTAACACACACCCATACAATGCGCACCACCCCGTGATGTTTTTCTCACTCCTACTAGTGAATGTAATGTAACACACAGCCATACAATGCGCACCACCCCGTGATGTTTTTCTCACTCCTTCTAGTGAATGTAATGTAACACACACCCATACAATGCGCACCACCCCGTGATGTTTTTGTCACTCCTACTAGTGAATGTAATGTAACACACACCCATACAATGCGCACCACCCCGTGATGTTTTTCTCACTCCTACTAGTGAATCTAATGTAACACACACCCATACAATGCACACCACCCCGTGATGTTTTTGTCACTCCTACTAGTGAATGTAATGTAACACACACCCATACAATGCGCACCACGCCGTGATGTTTTTCTCACTCCTACTAGTGGATGTAATGTAACACACACCCATACAATGCGCACCACCCCGTGATGTTTTTCTCACTCCTACTAGTGAATGTAATGTAACACACACCCATACAATGCGCACCACCCCGTGATGTTTTTCTCACTCCTACTAGTGAATGTAATGTAACACACACCCATACAATGCGCACCACCCCGTGATGATTTTCTCACTCCTACTAGTGAAAGTAATGTAACACACACCCATACAATGCGCACCACCCCGTGATGTTTTTCTCACTCCTACTAGTGAATGTAATGTAACACACACCCATACAATGCGCACCACCCCGTGATGTTTTTCTCACTCCTACTAGTGAATGTAATGTAACACACACCCATACAATGCACACCACCCCGTGATGTTTTTCTCACTCCTACTAGTGAATGTAATGTAACACACACCCATACAAGGCGCACCACCCCGTGATGTTTTTCTCACTCCTACTAGTGAATCTACTGTAACACACACCCATACAAGGCGCACCACCCCGTGATGTTTTTCTCACTCCTACTAGTGAATGTAATGTAACACACACCCATACAATGCGCACCACCCCGTGCTGTTTTTCTCACTCCTACTAGTGAATGCAATGTAACACACACGCATACAAGGCGCACCACCCCGTGATGTTTTTCTCACTCCTACTAGTGAATCTAATGTAACACACACCCATACAAGGCGCACCACCCCGTGATGTTTTTCTCACTCCTACTAGTGAATGTAATGTAACACACACCCATACAAGGCGCACCACCCCGTGATGTTTTTCTCACTCCTACTAGTGAATGTAATGTAACACACACCCATACAAGGCGCACCACCCCGTGATGTTTTTCTCACTCCTACTAGTGAATGTAATGTAACACACACCCATACAAGGCGCACAACCCCGTGATGTTTTTCTCCCTCCTACTAGTGAATGTAATGTAACACACACCCGTACAATGCGCACCACCCCGTGATGTTTTTCTCACTCCTACTAGTGAATGTAATGTAACACACAGCCATACAATGCGCACCACCCCGTGATGTTTTTCTCACTGCTACTAGTGAATCTAATGTAACACACACCCATACAATGCGCACCACCCCGTGATGTTTTTCTCACTGCTACTAGTGAATCTAATGTAACACACACCCATACAATGCGCACCACCCAGTGATGTTTTTCTCACTCCTACTAGTGAATCTAATGTAACACACACCCATACAATGCGCACCACCCCGTAATGTTTTTCTCACTCCTACTAGTGAATGTAATGTAACAAACACCCATACAATGCGCACCACCCCGTGATGTTTTTCTCACGCCTACTAGTGAATCTAATGTAACACACACCCATACAATGCACACCACCCCGTGATGTTTTTCTCACTCCTACTAGTGAATGTAATGTAACACACACCCATACAATGCGCACCACCCCGTGATGTTTTTCTCACTCCTACTAGTGGATGTAATGTAACACACACCCATACAATGCGCACCACCCCGTGATGTTTTTCTCACTGCTACTAGTGAATCTAATGTAACACACACCCATACAATGCGCACCACCCCGTGATGTTTTTCTCACTCCTACTAGTGAATATAATGTAACACACACCCATACAATGCACACCACCCCGTGATGTTTTTCTCACTCCTACTATTGAATGTAATGTAACACACAGCCATACAATGCGCACCACCCCGTGATGTTTTTCTCACTCCTTCTAGTGAATGTAATGTAACACACACCCATACAATGCGCACCACCCCGTGATGTTTTTCTCACTGCTACTAGTGAATCTAATGTAACACACACCCATACAATGCGCACCACCCCGTGATGTATTTCTCACTGCTACTATTGAATCTAATGTAACACACACCCATACAATGCGCACCACCCCGTGATGTTTTTCTCACTCCTACTAGTGAATCTAATGTAACACACACCCATACAATGCGCACCACCCCGTGATGTTTTTCTCACTCCTACTAGTGAATGTAATGTAACAAACACCCATACAATGCGCACCAACGTGATGTTTTTCTCACTCCTACTAGTGAATCTAATGTAACACACACCCATACAATGCACACCACCCCGTGATGTTTTTCTCACTCCTACTAGTGAATGTAATGTAACACACACCCATACAATGCGCACCACCCCGTGATGTTTTTCTCACTCCTACTAGTGGATGTAATGTAACACACACCCATACAATGCGCACCACCCCGTGATGTTTTTCTCACTCCTACTAGTGAATGTAATGTAACACACACCCTTACAATGCGCACCACCCCGTGATGTTTTTCTCACTCCTACTAGTGAATGTAATGTAACAAACACCCATACAATGCGCACCACCCCGTGATGTTTTTCTCACTCCTACTAGTGAATCTAATGTAACACACACCCATACAATGCACACCACCCCGTGATGTTTTTCTCACTCCTACTAGTGAATGTAATGTAACACACACCCTTACAATGCGCACCACCCCGTGATGTTTTTCTCACTCCTACTAGTGAATGTAATGTAACACACACCCATACAATGCGCACCACCCCGTGATGTTTTTCTCACTCCTACTAGTGAATGTAATGTAACACACACCCATACAATGCGCACCACCCCGTGATGTTTTTCTCACTCCTACTAGTGAATGTAATGTAACACACACCCATACAATGCGCACCACCATGTGATGTTTTTCTCACTCCTACTAGTGAATCTAATGTAACACACACCCATACAATGCGCACCACCCCATGATGTTTTTCTCACTCCTACTAGTGAATCTAATGTAACACACACCCATACAAGGCGCACCACCCTGTGATGTTTTTCTCACTCCTACTCGTGAATCTAATGTAACACACACCCATACAAGGCGCACCACCCCGTGATGTTTTTCTCACTCCTACTAGTGAATCTAATGTAACACACACCCATACAAGGCGCACCACCCCGTGATGTTTTTCTCACTCCTACTAGTGAATCTAATGTAACACACACTCATACAATGCGCACCACCCCTTGATGTTTATCTCACTCCTACTAGTGAATGTAATGTAACACACACCCATACAATGCGCACCACCCCGTGATGTTTTTCTCACTCCTACTAGTGAATCTAATGAAACACACACCCATACAATGCGCACCACCCCGTGATGTTTTTCTCACTGCTACTAGTGAATCTAATGTAACACACACCCATACAATGCGCACCACCCCATGATGTTTTTCTCACTCCTACTAGTGAATCTAATGTAACACACACCCATACAATGCGCACCACCCCGTGATGTTTTTCTCACTTCTACTAGTGAATGTAATGTAACACACACCCATACAATGCGCACCACCCCGTGATGTTTTTCTCACTCCTACTAGTGAATGTAATGTAACACACACCCATACAATGCGCACCACCCCGTGATGTTTTTCTCACTGCTACTAGTGAATCTAATGTAACACACACCCATACAATGCGCACCACCCCGTGATGTTTTTCTCACTGCTACTAGTGAATCTAATGTAACACACACCCATACAATGCGCACCACCCCGTGATGTTTTTCTCACTCCTACTAGTGAATCTAATGTAACACACACCCATACATTGCGCACCACCCCGTGATGTTTTTCTCACTCCTACTAGTGAATGTAATGTAACACACACCCATACAATGCGCACCACCCCGTGATGTTTTTCTCACTCCTACTAGTGAATCTAATGTAACACACACCCATACAATGCACACCACCCCGTGATGTTTTTCTCACTCCTACTAGTGAATGTAATGTAACACACACCCATACAATGCGCACCACCCCGTGATGTTTTTCTCACTCCTACTAGTGAATCTAATGTAACACACACCCATACAATGCGCACCACCCCGTGATGTTTTTCTCACTCCTACTAGTGAATGTAATGTAACACACACCCATACAATGCGCACCACCCCGTGATGTTTTTCTCACTGCTACTAGTGAATCTAATGTAACACACACCCATACAATGCGCACCACCCCGTGATGTTTTTCTCACTCCTACTAGTGAATGTAATGTAACACACACCCATATAATGCGAACCACCCCGTGATGTTTTTCTCACTGCTACTAGTGAATCTAATGTAACACACACCCATACTATGCGCACCACCCCGTGATGTTTTTCTCACTGCTACTAGTGAATCTAATGTAACACACACCCATACAATGCGCACCACCCCGTGATGTTTTTCTCACTCCTACTAGTGAATCTAATGTAACACACACCCATACAATGCGCACCACCCCGTGATGTTTTTCTCACTCCTACTAGTTAATGTAAAGTAACAAACACCCATACAATGCGCACCACCCCGTGATGTTTTTCTCACTCCTACTAGTGAATCTAATGTAACACACACCCATACAATGCACACCACCCCGTGATGTTTTTCTCACTCCTACTAGTGAATGTAATGTAACACACACCCATACAATGCGCACCACCCCGTGATGTTTTTCTCACTGCTACTAGTGAATCTAATGTAACACACACCCATACAATGCGCACCACCCCGTGATGTTTTTCTCACTCCTACTAGTGAAAGTAATGTAACACACACCCATACAATGCGCACCACCCCGTGATGTTTTTCTCACTCCTACTAGTGAATGTAATGTAACACACACCCATACAATGCGCACCACCCCGTGATGTTTTTCTCACTCCTACTAGTGAATCTAATGTAACACACACCCATACAATGCACACCACCCCGTGATGTTTTTCTCACTCCTACTAGTGAATATAATGTAACACACACCCATACAATGCGCACCACCCCGTGATGTTTTTCTCACTCCTACTAGTGGATGTAATGTAACACACACCCATACAATGCGCACCACCCCGTGATGTTTTTCTCACTCCTACTTGTGTATGTAATGTAACACACACCCATACAATGCGCACCACCCCGTGATGTTTTTCTCACTCCTACTAGTGAATGTAATGTAACACACACCCATACAATGCGCACCACCCCGTGATGATTTTCTCACTCCTACTAGTGAAAGTAATGTAACACACACCCATACAATGCGCACCACCCCGTGATGTTTTTCTCACTCCTACTAGTGAATGTAATGTAACACACACCCATACAATGCGCACCACCCCGTGATGTTTTTCTCACTCCTACTAGTGAATGTAACGTAACACACACCCATACAAGGCGCACCACCCCGTGATGTTTTTCTCACTCCTACTAGTGAATCTACTGTAACACACACCCATACAATGCGCACCACCCCGTGATGTTTTTCTCACTCCTACTAGTGAATGTAATGTAACACACACCCATACAATGCGCACCACCCCGTGATGTTTTTCTCACTCCTACTAGTGAATGTAATTTAACACACACGCATACAAGGCGCACCACCCCGTGATGTTTTTCTCACTCCTACTAGTGAATCTAATGTAACACACACCCATACAAGGCGCACCACCCCGTGATGTTTTTCTCACTCCTACTAGTGAATGTAATGTAACACACACCCATACAAGGCGCACCACCCCGTGATGTTTTTCTCACTCCTACTAGTGAATGTAATGTAACACACACCCATACAAGGCGCACCACCCTGTGATGTTTTTCTCACTCCTACTAGTGAATGTAATGTAACACACACCCATACAAGGCGCACAACCCCGTGATGTTTTTCTCCCTCCTACTAGTGAATGTAATGTAACACACACCCATACAATGCGCACCACCCCGTGATGTTTTTCTCACTCCTACTAGTGAATGTAATGTAACACACACCCATACAATGCGCACCACCCCGTGATGTTTTTCTCACTGCTACTAGTGAATCTAATGTAACACACACCCATACAATGCGCACCACCCCGTGATGTTTTTCTCACTGCTACTAGTGAATCTAATGTAACACACACCCATACAATGCGCACCACCCCGTGATGTTTTTCTCACTCCTACTAGTGGATGTAATGTAACACACACCCATACAATGCGCACCACCCCGTGATGTTTTTCTCACTGCTACTAGTGAATCTAATGTAACACACACCCATACAATGCGCACCACCCCGTGATGTTTTTCTCACTGCTACTAGTGAATATAATGTAACACACACCCATACAATGCGCACCACCCCGTGATGTTTTTCTCACTCCTACTAGTGAATGTAATGTAACACACAGCCATACAATGCGCACCACCCCGTGATGTTTTTCTCACTCCTTCTAGTGAATGTAATGTAACACACACCCATACAATGCGCACCACCCCGTGATGTATTTCTCACTGCTACTAGTGAATCTAATGTAACACACACCCATACAATGCGCACCACCCCGTGATGTTTTTCTCACTGCTACTAGTGAATCTAATGTAACACACACCCATACAATGCGCACCACCCCGTGATGTTTTTCTCACTGCTACTAGTGAATCTAATGTAACACACACCCATACAATGCGCACCACCCCGTGATGTTTTTCTCACTCCTACTAGTGAATCTAATGTAACACACACCCATACAATGCGCACCACCCCGTGATGTTTTTCTCACTCCTACTAGTGAATCTAATGTAACACACACCCATACAATGCGCACCACCCCGTGATGTTTTTCTCACTCCTACTAGTGAATGTAATGTAACAAACACCCATACAATGCGCACCAACGTGATGTTTTTCTCACTCCTACTAGTGAATGTAATGTAACACACACCCATACAATGCGCACCACCCCGTGATGTTTTTCTCACTCCTACTAGTGAATCTAATGTAACACACACCCATACAATGCGCACCACCCCGTGATGTTTTTCTCACTCCTACTAGTTAATGTAAAGTAACAAACACCCATACAATGCGCACCACCCCGTGATGTTTTTCTCACTCCTACTAGTGAATCTAATGTAACACACACCCATACAATGCACACCACCCCGTGATGTTTTTCTCACTCCTACTAGTGAATGTAATGTAACACACACCCATACAATGCGCACCACCCCGTGATGTTTTTCTCACTGCTACTAGTGAATCTAATGTAACACACACCCATACAATGCGCACCACCCCGTGATGTTTTTCTCACTCCTACTAGTGAAAGTAATGTAACACACACCCATACAATGCGCACCACCCCGTGATGTTTTTCTCACTCCTACTAGTGAATGTAATGTAACACACACCCATACAATGCGCACCACCCCGTGATCTTTTTCTCACTCCTACTAGTGAATCTAATATAACACACACCCATACAATGCACACCACCCCGTGATGTTTTTCTCACTCCTACTAGTGAATGTAATGTAACACACACCCATACAATGTGCACCACCCCGTGATGTTTTTCTCACTCCTACTAGTGGATGTAATGTAACACACACCCATACAATGCGCACCACCCCGTGATGTTTTTCTCACTCCTACTAGTGAATGTAATGTAACACACACCCATACAATGCGCACCACCCCGTGATGTTTTTCTCACTCCTACTAGTGAATGTAATGTAACACACACCCATACAATGCGCACCACCCCGTGATGATTTTCTCACTCCTACTAGTGAAAGTAATGTAACACACACCCATACAATGCGCACCACCCCGTGATGTTTTTCTCACTCCTACTAGTGAATGTAATGTAACACACACCCATACAATGCGCACCACCCCGTGATGTTTTTCTCACTCCTACTAGTGAATGTAACGTAACACACACCCATACAAGGCGCACCACCCCGTGATGTTTTTCTCACTCCTACTAGTGAATCTACTGTAACACACACCCATACAATGCGCACCACCCCGTGATGTTTTTCCTCACTCCTACTAGTGAATGTAATGTAACACACACCCATACAATGCGCACCACCCCGTGATGTTTTTCTCACTCCTACTAGTGAATGTAATTTAACACACATGCATACAAGGCGCACCACCCCGTGATGTTTTTCTCACTCCTACTAGTGAATCTAATGTAACACACACCCATACAAGGCGCACCACCCCGTGATGTTTTTCTCACTCCTACTAGTGAATGTAATGTAACACACACCCATACAAGGCGCACCACCCCGTGATGTTTTTCTCACTCCTACTAGTGAATGTAATGTAACACACACCCATACAAGGCGCACAACCCCGTGATGTTTTTCTCCCTCCTACTAGTGAATGTAATGTAACACACACCCATACAATGCGCACCACCCCGTGATGTTTTTCTCACTCCTACTAGTGAATGTAATGTAACACACACCCATACAATGCGCACCACCCCGTGATGTTTTTCTCACTGCTACTAGTGAATCTAATGTAACACACACCCATACAATGCGCACCACCCCGTGATGTTTTTCTCACTGCTACTAGTGAATCTAATGTAACACACACCCATACAATGCGCACCACCCCGTGATGTTTTTCTCACTCCTACTAGTGGATGTAATGTAACACACACCCATACAATGCGCACCACCCCGTGATGTTTTTCTCACTGCTACTAGTGAATCTAATGTAACACACACCCATACAATGCGCACCACCCCGTGATGTTTTTCTCACTGCTACTAGTGAATATAATGTAACACACACCCATACAATGCGCACCACCCCGTGATGTTTTTCTCACTCCTACTATTGAATGTAATGTAACACACAGCCATACAATGCGCACCACCCCGTGATGTTTTTCTCACTCCTTCTAGTGAATGTAATGTAACACACACCCATACAATGCGCACCACCCCGTGATGTATTTCTCACTGCTACTAGTGAATCTAATGTAACACACACCCATACAATGCGCACCACCCCGTGATGTTTTTCTCACTGCTACTAGTGAATCTAATGTAACACACACCCATACAATGCGCACCACCCCGTGATGTTTTTCTCACTCCTACTAGTGAATCTAATGTAACACACACCCATACAATGCGCACCACCCCGTGATGTTTTTCTCACTCGTACTAGTGAATGTAATGTAACAAACACCCATACAATGCGCACCAACGTGATGTTTTTCTCACTCCTACTAGTGAATCTAATGTAACACACACCCATACAATGCACACCACCCCGTGATGTTTTTCTCACTCCTAGTAGTGAATGTAATGAAACACACACCCATACAATGCGCACCACCCCGTGATGTTTTTCTCACTCCTACTAGTGAATGTAATGTAACACACACCCATACAATGCGCACCACCCCGTGATGTTTTTCTCACTCCTACTAGTGAATGTAATGTAACACACACCCATACAATGCGCACCACCCCGTGATGATTTTCTCACTCCTACTAGTGAAAGTAATGTAACACACACCCATACAATGCGCACCACCCCGTGATGTTTTTCTCACTCCTACTAGTGAATGTAATGTAACACACACCCATACAATGCGCACCACCCCGTGATGTTTTTCTCACTCCTACTAGTGAATGTAATGTAACACACACCCATACAATGCGCACCACCCCGTGATGTTTTTCTCACTCCTACTAGTGAATCTAATGTAACACACACCCATACAAGGCGCACCACCCCGTGATGTTTTTCTCACTCCTACTAGTGAATCTACTGTAACACACACCCATACAAGGCGCACCACCCCGTGATGTATTTCTCACTCCTACTAGTGAATGTAATGTAACACACACCCATACAATGCGCACCACCCCGTGATGTTTTTCTCACTCCTACTAGTGAATGTAATGTAACACACACCCATACAAGGCGCACCACCCCGTGATGTTTTTCTCACTCCTACTAGTGAATCTAATGTAACACACACCCATACAAGGCGCACCACCCCGTGATGTTTTTCTCACTCCTACTAGTGAATGTAATGTAACACACACCCATACAAGGCGCACCACCCCGTGATGTTTTTCTCACTCCTACTAGTGAATGTAATGTAACACACACCCATACAAGGCGCACCACCCCGTGATGTTTTTCTCACTCCTACTAGTGAATGTAATGTAACACACACCCATACAATGCGCACCACCCCGTGATGTTTTTCTCACTCCTACTAGTGAATGTAATTTAACACACACGCATACAAGGCGCACCACCCCGTGATGTTTTTCTCACTCCTACTAGTGAATCTAATGTAACACACACCCATACAATGCGCACCACCCCGTGATGTTTTTCTCACTCCTACTAGTGGATGTAATGTAACACACACCCATACAATGCGCACCACCCCGTGATGTTTTTCTCACTGCTACTAGTGAATCTAATGTAACAAACACCCATACAATGCGCACCACCCCGTGATGTTTTTCTCACTCCTACTAGTGAATCTAATGTAACACACACCCATACAATGCGCACCACCCCGTGATGTTTTTCTCACTCCTACTAGTTAATGTAAAGTAACAAACACCCATACAATGCGCACCACCCCGTGATGTTTTTCTCACTCCTACTAGTGAATCTAATGTAACACACACCCATACAATGCACACCACCCCGTGATGTTTTTCTCACTCCTACTAGTGAATGTAATGTAACACACACCCATACAATGCGCACCACCCCGTGATGTTTTTCTCACTGCTACTAGTGAATCTAATGTAACACACACCCATACAATGCGCACCACCCCGTGATGTTTTTCTCACTCCTACTAGTGAAAGTAATGTAACACACACCCATACAATGCGCACCACCCCGTGATGTTTTTCTCACTCCTACTAGTGAATGTAATGTAACACACACCCATACAATGCGCACCACCCCGTGATGTTTTTCTCACTCCTACTAGTGAATCTAATGTAACACACACCCATACAATGCACACCACCCCGTGATGTTTTTCTCACTCCTACTAGTGAATGTAATGTAACACACACCCATACAATGTGCACCACCCCGTGATGTTTTTCTCACTCCTACTAGTGGATGTAATGTAACACACACCCATACAATGCGCACCACCCCGTGATGTTTTTCTCACTCCTACTAGTGAATGTAATGTAACACACACCCATACAATGCGCACCACCCCGTGATGTTTTTCTCACTCCTACTAGTGAATGTAATGTAACACACACCCATACAATGCGCACCACCCCGTGATGATTTTCTCACTCCTACTAGTGAAAGTAATGTAACACACACCCATACAATGCGCACCACCCCGTGATGTTTTTCTCACTCCTACTAGTGAATGTAATGTAACACACACCCATACAATGCGCACCACCCCGTGATGTTTTTCTCACTCCTACTAGTGAATGTAACGTAACACACACCCATACAAGGCGCACCACCCCGTGATGTTTTTCTCACTCCTACTAGTGAATCTACTGTAACACACACCCATACAATGCGCACCACCCCGTGATGTTTTTCTCACTCCTACTAGTGAATGTAATGTAACACACACCCATACAATGCGCACCACCCCGTGATGTTTTTCTCACTCCTACTAGTGAATGTAATTTAACACACATGCATACAAGGCGCACCACCCCGTGATGTTTTTCTCACTCCTACTAGTGAATCTAATGTAACACACACCCATACAAGGCGCACCACCCCGTGATGTTTTTCTCACTCCTACTAGTGAATGTAATGTAACACACACCCATACAAGGCGCACCACCCCGTGATGTTTTTCTCACTCCTACTAGTGAATGTAATGTAACACACACCCATACAAGGCGCACAACCCCGTGATGTTTTTCTCCCTCCTACTAGTGAATGTAATGTAACACACACCCATACAATGCGCACCACCCCGTGATGTTTTTCTCACTCCTACTAGTGAATGTAATGTAACACACACCCATACAATGCGCACCACCCCGTGATGTTTTTCTCACTGCTACTAGTGAATCTAATGTAACACACACCCATACAATGCGCACCACCCCGTGATGTTTTTCTCACTGCTACTAGTGAATCTAATGTAACACACACCCATACAATGCGCACCACCCCGTGATGTTTTTCTCACTCCTACTAGTGGATGTAATGTAACACACACCCATACAATGCGCACCACCCCGTGATGTTTTTCTCACTGCTACTAGTGAATCTAATGTAACACACACCCATACAATGCGCACCACCCCGTGATGTTTTTCTCACTGCTACTAGTGAATATAATGTAACACACACCCATACAATGCGCACCACCCCGTGATGTTTTTCTCACTCCTACTATTGAATGTAATGTAACACACAGCCATACAATGCGCACCACCCCGTGATGTTTTTCTCACTCCTTCTAGTGAATGTAATGTAACACACACCCATACAATGCGCACCACCCCGTGATGTATTTCTCACTGCTACTAGTGAATCTAATGTAACACACACCCATACAATGCGCACCACCCCGTGATGTTTTTCTCACTGCTACTAGTGAATCTAATGTAACACACACCCATACAATGCGCACCACCCCGTGATGTTTTTCTCACTCCTACTAGTGAATCTAATGTAACACACACCCATACAATGCGCACCACCCCGTGATGTTTTTCTCACTCGTACTAGTGAATGTAATGTAACAAACACCCATACAATGCGCACCAACGTGATGTTTTTCTCACTCCTACTAGTGAATCTAATGTAACACACACCCATACAATGCACACCACCCCGTGATGTTTTTCTCACTCCTAGTAGTGAATGTAATGAAACACACACCCATACAATGCGCACCACCCCGTGATGTTTTTCTCACTCCTACTAGTGAATGTAATGTAACACACACCCATACAATGCGCACCACCCCGTGATGTTTTTCTCACTCCTACTAGTGAATGTAATGTAACACACACCCATACAATGCGCACCACCCCGTGATGATTTTCTCACTCCTACTAGTGAAAGTAATGTAACACACACCCATACAATGCGCACCACCCCGTGATGTTTTTCTCACTCCTACTAGTGAATGTAATGTAACACACACCCATACAATGCGCACCACCCCGTGATGTTTTTATCACTCCTACTAGTGAATGTAATGTAACACACACCCATACAATGCGCACCACCCCGTGATGTTTTTCTCACTCCTACTAGTGAATCTAATGTAACACACACCCATACAAGGCGCACCACCCCGTGATGTTTTTCTCACTCCTACTAGTGAATCTACTGTAACACACACCCATACAAGGCGCACCACCCCGTGATGTATTTCTCACTCCTACTAGTGAATGTAATGTAACACACACCCATACAATGCGCACCACCCCGTGATGTTTTTCTCACTCCTACTATTGAATGTAATGTAACACACAGCCATACAATGCGCACCACCCCGTGATGTTTTTCTCACTCCTTCTAGTGAATGTAATGTAACACACACCCATACAATGCGCACCACCCCGTGATGTTTTTCTCACTGCTACTAGTGAATCTAATGTAACACACACCCATACAATGCGCACCACCCCGTGATGTATTTCTCACTGCTACTATTGAATCTAATGTAACACACACCCATACAATGCGCACCACCCCGTGATGTTTTTCTCACTCCTACTAGTGAATCTAATGTAACACACACCCATACAATGCGCACCACCCCGTGATGTTTTTCTCACTCCTACTAGTGAATGTAATGTAACAAACACCCATACAATGCGCACCAACGTGATGTTTTTCTCACTCCTACTAGTGAATCTAATGTAACACACACCCATACAATGCACACCACCACGTGATGTTTTTCTCACTCCTACTAGTGAATGTAATGTAACACACACCCATACAATGCGCACCACCCCGTGATGTTTTTCTCACTCCTACTAGTGGATGTAATGTAACACACACCCATACAATGCGCACCACCCCGTGATGTTTTTCTCACTCCTACTAGTGAATGTAATGTAACACACACCCTTACAATGCGCACCACCCCGTGATGTTTTTCTCACTCCTACTAGTGAATGTAATGTAACAAACACCCATACAATGCGCACCACCCCGTGATGTTTTTCTCACTCCTACTAGTGAATCTAATGTAACACACACCCATACAATGCACACCACCCCGTGATGTTTTTCTCACTCCTACTAGTGAATGTAATGTAACACACACCCTTACAATGCGCACCACCCCGTGATGTTTTTCTCACTCCTACTAGTGAATGTAATGTAACACACACCCATACAATGCGCACCACCCCGTGATGTTTTTCTCACTCCTACTAGTGAATGTAATGTAACACACACCCATACAATGCGCACCACCCCGTGATGTTTTTCTCACTCCTACTAGTGAATGTAATGTAACACACACCCATACAATGCGCACCACCCCGTGATGTTTTTCTCACTCCTACTAGTGAATCTAATGTAACACACACCCATACAAGGCGCACCACCCCGTGATGTTTTTCTCACTCCTACTAGTGAATCTAATGTAACACACACCCATACAAGGCGCACCACCCTGTGATGTTTTTCTCACTCCTACTCGTGAATCTAATGTAACACACACCCATACAAGGCGCACCACCCCGTGATGTTTTTCTCACTCCTACTAGTGAATCTAATGTAACACACACCCATACAAGGCGCACCACCCCGTGATGTTTTTCTCACTCCTACTAGTGAATCTAATGTAACACACACCCATACAATGCGCACCACCACGTGATGTTTATCTCACTCCTACTAGTGAATGTAATGTAACACACACCCATACAATGCGCACCACCCCGTGATGTTTTTCTCACTCCTACTAGTGAATCTAATGAAACACACACCCATACAATGCGCACCACCCCGTGATGTTTTTCTCACTGCTACTAGTGAATCTAATGTAACACACACCCATACAATGCGCACCACCCCGTGATGTTTTTCTCACTCCTACTAGTGAATGTAATTTAACACACACGCATACAAGGCGCACCACCCCGTGATGTTTTTCTCACTCCTACTAGTGAATCTAATGTAACACACACCCATACAATGCGCACCACCCCGTGAGGTTTTTCTCACTCCTACTAGTGGATGTAATGTAACACACACCCATACAATGCGCACCACCCCGTGATGTTTTTCTCACTGCTACTAGTGAATCTAATGTAACAAACACCCATACAATGCGCACCACCCCGTGATGTTTTTCTCACTCCTATTAGTGAATCTAATGTAACACACACCCATACAATGCACACCACCCCGTGATGTTTTTCTCACTCCTACTAGTGAATGTAATGTAACACACACCCATACAATGCGCACCACCCCGTGATGTTTTTCTCACTCCTACTAGTGGATGTAATGTAACACACACCCATACAATGCGCACCACCCCGTGATGTTTTTCTCACTGCTACTAGTGAATCTAATGTAACACACACCCATACAATGCGCACCACCCCGTGATGTTTTTCTCACTCCTACTAGTGAATATAATGTAACACACACCCATACAATGCACACCACCCCGTGATGTTTTTCTCACTCCTACTATTGAATGTAATGTAACACACAGCCATACAATGCGCACCACCCCGTGATGTTTTTCTCACTCCTTCTAGTGAATGTAATGTAACACACACCCATACAATGCGCACCACCCCGTGATGTTTTTCTCACTGCTACTAGTGAATGTAATGTAACAAACACCCATACAATGCGCACCACCCCGTGATGTTTTTCTCACTCCTACTAGTGAATCTAATGTAACACACACCCATACAATGCACACCACCCCGTGATGTTTTTCTCACTCCTACTAGTGAATGTAATGTAACACACACCCTTACAATGCGCACCACCCCGTGATGTTTTTCTCACTCCTACTAGTGAATGTAATGTAACACACACCCTTACAATGCGCACCACCCCGTGATGTTTTTCTCACTCCTACTAGTGAATGTAATGTAACAAACACCCATACAATGCGCACCACCCCGTGATGTTTTTCTCACTCCTACTAGTGAATCTAATGTAACACACACCCATACAATGCACACCACCCCGTGATGTTTTTCTCACTCCTACTAGTGAATGTAATGTAACACACACCCTTACAATGCGCACCACCCCGTGATGTTTTTCTCACTCCTACTAGTGAATGTAATGTAACACACACCCATACAATGCGCACCACCCCGTGATGTTTTTCTCACTCCTACTAGTGAATGTAATGTAACACACACCCATACAATGCGCACCACCCCGTGATGTTTTTCTCACTCCTACTAGTGAATGTAATGTAACACACACCCATACAATGCGCACCACCCCGTGATGTTTTTCTCACTCCTACTCGTGAATCTAATGTAACACACACCCATACAAGGCGCACCACCCCGTGATGTTTTTCTCACTCCTACTAGTGAATCTAATGTAACACACACCCATACAAGGCGCACCACCCCGTGATGTTTTTCTCACTCCTACTAGTGAATCTAATGTAACACACACCCATACAATGCGCACCACCACGTGATGTTTATCTCACTCCTACTAGTGAATGTAATGTAACACACACCCATACAATGCGCACCACCCCGTGATGTTTTTCTCACTCCTACTAGTGAATCTAATGAAACACACACCCATACAATGCGCACCACCCCGTGATGTTTTTCTCACTGCTACTAGTGAATCTAATGTAACACACACCCATACAATGCGCACCACCCCGTGATGTTTTTCTCACTCCTACTAGTGAATGTAATTTAACACACACGCATACAAGGCGCACCACCCCGTGATGTTTTTCTCACTCCTACTAGTGAATCTAATGTAACACACACCCATACAATGCGCACCACCCCGTGAGGTTTTTCTCACTCCTACTAGTGGATGTAATGTAACACACACCCATACAATGCGCACCACCCCGTGATGTTTTTCTCACTGCTACTAGTGAATCTAATGTAACAAACACCCATACAATGCGCACCACCCCGTGATGTTTTTCTCACTCCTACTAGTGAATCTAATGTAACACACACCCATACAATGCACACCACCCCGTGATGTTTTTCTCACTCCTACTAGTGAATGTAATGTAACACACACCCATACAATGCGCACCACCCCGTGATGTTTTTCTCACTCCTACTAGTGGATGTAATGTAACACACACCCATACAATGCGCACCACCCCGTGATGTTTTTCTCACTGCTACTAGTGAATCTAATGTAACACACACCCATACAATGCGCACCACCCCGTGATGTTTTTCTCACTCCTACTAGTGAATATAATGTAACACACACCCATACAATGCACACCACCCCGTGATGTTTTTCTCACTCCTACTATTGAATGTAATGTAACACACAGCCATACAATGCGCACCACCCCGTGATGTTTTTCTCACTCCTTCTAGTGAATGTAATGTAACACACACCCATACAATGCGCACCACCCCGTGATGTTTTTCTCACTGCTACTAGTGAATCTAATGTAACACACACCCATACAATGCGCACCACCCCGTGATGTATTTCTCACTGCTACTATTGAATCTAATGTAACACACACCCATACAATGCGCACCACCCCGTGATGTTTTTCTCACTCCTACTAGTGAATCTAATGTAACACACACCCATACAATGCGCACCACCCCGTGATGTTTTTCTCACTCCTACTAGTGAATGTAATGTAACAAACACCCATACAATGCGCACCAACGTGAAGTTTTTCTCACTCCTACTAGTGAATCTAATGTAACACACACCCATACAATGCACATCACCACGTGATGTTTTTCTCACTCCTACTAGTGAATGTAATGTAACACACACCCATACAATGCGCACCACCCCGTGATGTTTTTCTCACTCCTACTAGTGGATGTAATGTAACACACACCCATACAATGCGCACCACCCCGTGATGTTTTTCTCACTCCTACTAGTGAATGTAATGTAACACACACCCATACAATGCGCACCACCCCGTGATGTTTTTCTCACTCCTACTAGTGGATGTAATGTAACACACACCCATACAATGCGCACCACCCCGTGATGTTTTTCTCACTCCTACTAGTGAATGTAATGTAACACACACCCATACAATGCGCACCACCCCGTGATGTTTTTCTCACTCCTACTAGTGAATGTAATGTAACACACACCCATACAATGCGCACCACCCCGTGATGTTTTTCTCACTCCTACTAGTGAATCTAATGTAACACACACCCATACAATGCGCACCACCCCGTGATGTTTTTCTCACTCCTACTAGTGAATCTAATGTAACACACACCCATACAAGGCGCACCACCCTGTGATGTTTTTCTCACTCCTACTCGTGAATCTAATGTAACACACACCCATACAAGGCGCACCACCCCGTGATGTTTTTCTCACTCCTACTAGTGAATCTAATGTAACACACACCCATACAAGGCGCACCACCCCGTGATGTTTTTCTCACTCCTACTAGTGAATCTAATGTAACACACACCCATACAATGCGCACCACCACGTGATGTTTATCTCACTCCTACTAGTGAATGTAATGTAACACACACCCATACAATGCGCACCACCCCGTGATGTTTTTCTCACTCCTACTAGTGAATCTAATGAAACACACACCCATACAATGCGCACCACCCCGTGATGTTTTTCTCACTGCTACTAGTGAATCTAATGTAACACACACCCATACAATGCGCACCACCCCGTGATGTTTTTCTCACTCCTACTAGTGAATCTAATGTAACACACACCCATACAATGCGCACCACCCCGTGATGTTTTTCTCACTTCTACTAGTGAATGTAATGTAACACACACCCATACAATGCGCACCACCCCGTGATGTTTTTCTCACTCCTACTAGTGAATGTAATGTAACACACACCCATACAATGCGCACCACCCCGTGATGTTTTTCTCACTGCTACTAGTGAATCTAATGTAACACACACCCATACAATGCGCACCACCCCGTGATGTTTTTCTCACTGCTACTAGTGAATCTAATGTAACACACACCCATACAATGCGCACCACCCCGTGATGTTTTTCTCACTCCTACTAGTGAATCTAATGTAACACACACCCATACATTGCGCACCACCCCGTGATGTTTTTCTCACTCCTACTAGTGAATGTAATGTAACACACACCCATACAATGCGCACCACCCCGTGATGTTTTTCTCACTCCTACTAGTGAATCTAATGTAACACACACCCATACAATGCGCACCACCCCGTGATGTTTTTCTCACTCCTACTAGTGAATGTAATGTAACACACACCCATACAATGCGCACCACCCCGTGATGTTTTTCTCACTCCTACTAGTGAATGTAATGTAACAAACACCCATACAATGCGCACCACCCCGTGATGTTTTTCTCACTCCTACTAGTGAATGTAATGTAACAAACACCCATACAATGCGCACCAACGTGATGTTTTTCTCACTCCTACTAGTGAATCTAATGTAACACACACCCATACAATGCACACCACCACGTGATGTTTTTCTCACTCCTACTAGTGAATGTAATGTAACACACACCCATACAATGCGCACCACCCCGTGATGTTTTTCTCACTCCTACTAGTGGATGTAATGTAACACACACCCATACAATGCGCACCACCCCGTGATGTTTTTCTCACTCCTACTAGTGAATGTAATGTAACACACACCCTTACAATGCGCACCACCCCGTGATGTTTTTCTCACTCCTACTAGTGAATGTAATGTAACAAACACCCATACAATGCGCACCACCCCGTGATGTTTTTCTCACTCCTACTAGTGAATCTAATGTAACACACACCCATACAATGCACACCACCCCGTGATGTTTTTCTCACTCCTACTAGTGAATGTAATGTAACACACACCCTTACAATGCGCACCACCCCGTGATGTTTTTCTCACTCCTACTAGTGAATGTAATGTAACACACACCCATACAATGCGCACCACCCCGTGATGTTTTTCTCACTCCTACTAGTGAATGTAATGTAACACACACCCATACAATGCGCACCACCCCGTGATGTTTTTCTCACTCCTACTAGTGAATGTAATGTAACACACACCCATACAATGCGCACCACCCCGTGATGTTTTTCTCACTCCTACTAGTGAATCTAATGTAACACACACCCATACAATGCGCACCACCCCGTGATGTTTTTCTCACTCCTACTAGTGAATCTAATGTAACACACACCCATACAAGGCGCACCACCCTGTGATGTTTTTCTCACTCCTACTCGTGAATCTAATGTAACACACACCCATACAAGGCGCACCACCCCGTGATGTTTTTCTCACTCCTACTAGTGAATCTAATGTAACACACACCCATACAAGGCGCACCACCCCGTGATGTTTTTCTCACTCCTACTAGTGAATCTAATGTAACACACACCCATACAATGCGCACCACCACGTGATGTTTATCTCACTCCTACTAGTGAATGTAATGTAACACACACCCATACAATGCGCACCACCCCGTGATGTTTTTCTCACTCCTACTAGTGAATCTAATGAAACACACACCCATACAATGCGCACCACCCCGTGATGTTTTTCTCACTGCTACTAGTGAATCTAATGTAACACACACCCATACAATGCGCACCACCCCGTGATGTTTTTCTCACTCCTACTAGTGAATCTAATGTAACACACACCCATACAATGCGCACCACCCCGTGATGTTTTTCTCACTTCTACTAGTGAATGTAATGTAACACACACCCATACAATGCGCACCACCCCGTGATGTTTTTCTCACTCCTACTAGTGAATGTAATGTAACACACACCCATACAATGCGCACCACCCCGTGATGTTTTTCTCACTGCTACTAGTGAATCTAATGTAACACACACCCATACAATGCGCACCACCCCGTGATGTTTTTCTCACTGCTACTAGTGAATCTAATGTAACACACACCCATACAATGCGCACCACCCCGTGATGTTTTTCTCACTCCTACTAGTGAATCTAATGTAACACACACCCATACATTGCGCACCACCCCGTGATGTTTTTCTCACTCCTACTAGTGAATGTAATGTAACACACACCCATACAATGCGCACCACCCCGTGATGTTTTTCTCACTCCTACTAGTGAATCTAATGTAACACACACCCATACAATGCGCACCACCCCGTGATGTTTTTCTCACTCCTACTAGTGAATGTAATGTAACACACACCCATACAATGCGCACCACCCCGTGATGTTTTTCTCACTCCTACTAGTGAATGTAATGTAACAAACACCCATACAATGCGCACCACCCCGTGATGTTTTTCTCACTCCTACTAGTGAATGTAATGTAACACACACCCATACAATGCGCACCACCCCGTGATGTTTTTCTCACTGCTACTAGTGAATCTAATGTAACACACACCCATACAATGCGCACCACCCCGTGATGTTTTTCTCACTCCTACTAGTGAATGTAATGTAACACACACCCATATAATGCGAACCACCCCGTGATGTTTTTCTCACTGCTACTAGTGAATCTAATGTAACACACACCCATACTATGCGCACCACCCCGTGATGTTTTTCTCACTCCTACTAGTGAATCTAATGTAACACACACCCATACAATGCGCACCACCCCGTGATGTTTTTCTCACTCCTACTAGTGAATCTAATGTAACACACACCCATACAATGCGCACCACCCCGTGATGTTTTTCTCACTCCTACTAGTTAATGTAAAGTAACAAACACCCATACAATGCGCACCACCCCGTGATGTTTTTCTCACTCCTACTAGTGAATCTAATGTAACACACACCCATACAATGCACACCACCCCGTGATGTTTTTCTCACTCCTACTAGTGAATGTAATGTAACACACACCCATACAATGCGCACCACCCCGTGATGTTTTTCTCACTGCTACTAGTGAATCTAATGTAACACACACCCATACAATGCGCACCACCCCGTGATGTTTTTCTCACTCCTACTAGTGAAAGTAATGTAACACACACCCATACAATGCGCACCACCCCGTGATGTTTTTCTCACTCCTACTAGTGAATGTAATGTAACACACACCCATACAATGCGCACCACCCCGTGATGTTTTTCTCACTCCTACTAGTGAATCTAATGTAACACACACCCATACAATGCACACCACCCCGTGATGTTTTTCTCACTCCTACTAGTGAATGTAATGTAACACACACCCATACAATGCGCACCACCCCGTGATGTTTTTCTCACTCCTACTAGTGGATGTAATGTAACACACACCCATACAATGCGCACCACCCCGTGATGTTTTTCTCACTCCTACTAGTGAATGTAATGTAACACACACCCATACAATGCGCACCACCCCGTGATGTTTTTCTCACTCCTACTAGTGAATGTAATGTAACACACACCCATACAATGCGCACCACCCCGTGATGATTTTCTCACTCCTACTAGTGAAAGTAATGTAACACACACCCATACAATGCGCACCACCCCGTGATGTTTTTCTCACTCCTACTAGTGAATGTAATGTAACACACACCCATACAATGCGCACCACCCCGTGATGTTTTTCTCACTCCTACTAGTGAATGTAACGTAACACACACCCATACAAGGCGCACCACCCCGTGATGTTTTTCTCACTCCTACTAGTGAATCTACTGTAACACACACCCATACAATGCGCACCACCCCGTGATGTTTTTCTCACTCCTACTAGTGAATGTAATGTAACACACACCCATACAATGCGCACCACCCCGTGATGTTTTTCTCACTCCTACTAGTGAATGTAATTTAACACACACGCGTACAAGGCGCACCACCCCGTGATGTTTTTCTCACTCCTACTAGTGAATCTAATGTAACACACACCCATACAAGGCGCACCACCCCGTGATGTTTTTCTCACTCCTACTAGTGAATGTAATGTAACACACACCCATACAAGGCGCACCACCCCGTGATGTTTTTCTCACTCCTACTAGTGAATGTAATGTAACACACACCCATACAAGGCGCACCACCCTGTGATGTTTTTCTCACTCCTACTAGTGAATGTAATGTAACACACACCCATACAAGGCGCACAACCCCGTGATGTTTTTCTCCCTCCTACTAGTGAATGTAATTTAACACTCACCCATACAATGCGCACCACCCCGTGATGTTTTTCTCACTCCTACTAGTGAATGTAATGTAACACACACCCATACAATGCGCACCACCCCGTGATGTTTTTCTCACTGCTACTAGTGAATCTAATGTAACACACACCCATACAATGCGCACCACCCCGTGATGTTTTTCTCACTGCTACTAGTGAATCTAATGTAACACACACCCATACAATGCGCACCACCCCGTGATGTTTTTCTCACTCCTACTAGTGGATGTAATGTAACACACACCCATACAATGCGCACCACCCCGTGATGTTTTTCTCACTGCTACTAGTGAATATAATGTAACACACACCCATACAATGCGCACCACCCCGTGATGTTTTTCTCACTCCTACTATTGAATGTAATGTAACACACAGCCATACAATGCGCACCACCCCGTGATGTTTTTCTCACTCCTTCTAGTGAATGTAATGTAACACACACCCATACAATGCGCACCACCCCGTGATGTATTTCTCACTGCTACTAGTGAATCTAATGTAACACACACCCATACAATGCGCACCACCCCGTGATGTTTTTCTCACTGCTACTAGTGAATCTAATGTAACACACACCCATACAATGCGCACCACCCCGTGATGTTTTTCTCACTGCTACTAGTGAATCTAATGTAACACACACCCATACAATGCGCACCACCCCGTGATGTTTTTCTCACTCCTACTAGTGAATCTAATGTAACACACACCCATACAATGCGCACCACCCCGTGATGTTTTTCTCACTCCTACTAGTGAATCTAATGTAACACACACCCATACAATGCGCACCACCCCGTGATGTTTTTCTCACTCCTACTAGTGAATGTAATGTAACAAACACCCATACAATGCGCACCAACGTGATGTTTTTCTCACTCCTACTAGTGAATGTAATGTAACACACACCCATACAATGCGCACCACCCCGTGATGTTTTTCTCACTCCTACTAGTGAATCTAATGTAACACACACCCATACAATGCGCACCACCCCGTGATGTTTTTCTCACTCCTACTAGTTAATGTAAAGTAACAAACACCCATACAATGCGCACCACCCCGTGATGTTTTTCTCACTCCTACTAGTGAATCTAATGTAACACACACCCATACAATGCACACCACCCCGTGATGTTTTTCTCACTCCTACTAGTGAATGTAATGTAACACACACCCATACAATGCGCACCACCCCGTGATGTTTTTCTCACTGCTACTAGTGAATCTAATGTAACACACACCCATACAATGCGCACCACCCCGTGATGTTTTTCTCACTCCTACTAGTGAAAGTAATGTAACACACACCCATACAATGCGCACCACCCCGTGATGTTTTTCTCACTCCTACTAGTGAATGTAATGTAACACACACCCATACAATGCGCACCACCCCGTGATGTTTTTCTCACTCCTACTAGTGAATCTAATGTAACACACACCCATACAATGCACACCACCCCGTGATGTTTTTCTCACTCCTACTAGTGAATGTAATGTAACACACACCCATACAATGTGCATCACCCCGTGATGTTTTTCTCACTCCTACTAGTGGATGTAATGTAACACACACCCATACAATGCGCACCACCCCGTGATGTTTTTCTCACTCCTACTAGTGAATGTAATGTAACACACACCCATACAATGCGCACCACCCCGTGATGTTTTTCTCACTCCTACTAGTGAATGTAATGTAACACACACCCATACAATGCGCACCACCCCGTGATGATTTTCTCACTCCTACTAGTGAAAGTAATGTAACACACACCCATACAATGCGCACCACCCCGTGATGTTTTTCTCACTCCTACTAGTGAATGTAACGTAACACACACCCATACAATGCGCACCACCCCGTGATGTTTTTCTCACTCCTACTGGTGAATGTAACGTAACACACACCCATACAAGGCGCACCACCCCGTGATGTTTTTCTCACTCCTACTAGTGAATCTACTGTAACACACACCCATACAATGCGCACCACCCCGTGATGTTTTTCTCACTCCTACTAGTGAATGTAATGTAACACACACCCATACAATGCGCACCACCCCGTGATGTTTTTCTCACTCCTACTAGTGAATGTAATTTAACACACACGCATACAAGGCGCACCACCCCGTGATGTTTTTCTCACTCCTACTAGTGAATCTAATGTAACACACACCCATACAAGGCGCACCACCCCGTGATGTTTTTCTCACTCCTACTAGTGAATGTAATGTAACAAACACCCATACAAGGCGCACCACCCCGTGATGTTTTTCTCACTCCTACTAGTGAATGTAATGTAACACACACCCATACAAGGCGCACCACCCTGTGATGTTTTTCTCACTCCTACTAGTGAATGTAATGTAACACACACCCATACAAGGCGCACAACCCCGTGATGTTTTTCTCCCTCCTACTAGTGAATGTAATGTAACACACACCCATACAATGCGCACCACCCCGTGATGTTTTTCTCACTCCTACTAGTGAATGTAATGTAACACACACCCATACAATGCGCACCACCCCGTGATGTTTTTCTCACTGCTACTAGTGAATCTAATGTAACACACACCCATACAATGCGCACCACCCCGTGATGTTTTTCTCACTGCTACTAGTGAATCTAATGTAACACACACCCATACAATGCGCACCACCCCGTGATGTTTTTCTCACTCCTACTAGTGGATGTAATGTAACACACACCCATACAATGCGCACCACCCCGTGATGTTTTTCTCACTGCTACTAGTGAATCTAATGTAACACACACCCATACAATGCGCACCACCCCGTGATGTTTTTCTCACTGCTACTAGTGAATATAATGTAACACACACCCATACAATGCGCACCACCCCGTGATGTTTTTCTCACTCCTACTATTGAATGTAATGTAACACACAGCCATACAATGCGCACCACCCCGTGATGTTTTTCTCACTCCTTCTAGTGAATGTAATGTAACACACACCCATACAATGTGCACCACCCCGTGATGTATTTCTCACTGCTACTAGTGAATCTAATGTAACACACACCCATACAATGCGCACCACCCCGTGATGTTTTTCTCACTGCTACTAGTGAATCTAATGTAACACACACCCATACAATGCGCACCACCCCGTGATGTTTTTCTCACTCCTACTAGTGAATCTAATGTAACACACACCCATACAATGCGCACCACCCCGTGATGTTTTTCTCACTCCTACTAGTGAATGTAATGTAACAAACACCCATACAATGCGCACCAACGTGATGTTTTTCTCACTCCTACTAGTGAATCTAATGTAACACACACCCATACAATGCACACCACCCCGTGATGTTTTTCTCACTCCTACTAGTGAATGTAATGAAACACACACCCATACAATGCGCACCACCCCGTGATGTTTTTCTCACTCCTACTAGTGAATGTAATGTAACACACACCCATACAATGCGCACCACCCCGTGATGTTTTTCTCACTCCTACTAGTGAATGTAATGTAACACACACCCATACAATGCGCACCACCCCGTGATGATTTTCTCACTCCTACTAGTGAAAGTAATGTAACACACACCCATACAATGCGCACCACCCCGTGATGTTTTTCTCACTCCTACTCGTGAATGTAATGTAACACACACCCATACAATGCGCACCACCCTGTGATGTTTTTCTCACTCCTACTAGTGAATGTAATGTAACACACACCCATACAATGCGCACCACCCCGTGATGTTTTTCTCACTCCTACTAGTGAATCTAATGTAACACACACCCATACAAGGCGCACCACCCCGTGATGTTTTTCTCACTCCTACTAGTGAATCTACTGTAACACACACCCATACAAGGCGCACCACCCCGTGATGTATTTCTCACTCCTACTAGTGAATGTAATGTAACACACACCCATACAATGCGCACCACCCCGTGATGTTTTTCTCACTCCTACTAGTGAATGTAATGTAACACACACCCATACAAGGCGCACCACCCCGTGATGTTTTTCTCACTCCTACTAGTGAATCTAATGTAACACACACCCATACAAGGCGCACCACCCCGTGATGTTTTTCTCACTCCTACTAGTGAATGTAATGTAACACACACCCATACAAGGCGCACCACCCCGTGATGTTTTTCTCACTCCTACTAGTGAATGTAATGTAACACACACCCATACAAGGCGCACTACCCCGTGATGTTTTTCTCACTCCTACTAGTGAATGTAATGTAACACACACCCATACAATGCGCACCACCCCGTGATGTTTTTCTCACTCCTACTAGTGAATGTAATTTAACACACACGCATACAAGGCGCACCACCCCGTGATGTTTTTCTCACTCCTACTAGTGAATCTAATGTAACACACACCCATACAAGGCGCACCACCCCGTGATGTTTTTCTGACTCCTACTAGTGAATGTAATGTAACACACACCCATACAAGGCGCACCACCCCGTGATGCTTTTCTCACTCCTACTAGTGAATGTAATGTAACACACACCCATACAAGGCGCACCACCCTGTGATGTTTTTCTCACTCCTACTAGTGAATGTAATGTAACACACACCCATACAAGGCGCACAACCCCGTGATGTTTTTCTCCCTCCTACTAGTGAATGTAATGTAACACACACCCATACAATGCGCACCACCCCGTGATGTTTTTCTCACTCCTACTAGTGAATGTAATGTAACACACACCCATACAATGCGCACCACCCCGTGTTGTTTTTCTCACTGCTACTAGTGAATCTAATGTAACACACACCCATACAATGCGCACCACCCCGTGATGTTTTTCTCACTGCTACTAGTGAATCTAATGTAACACACACCCATACAATGCGCACCACCCCGTGATGTTTTTCTCACTCCTACTAGTGGATGTAATGTAACACACACCCATACAATGCGCACCACCCCGTGATGTTTTTCTCACTCCTACTAGTGAATCTAATGTAACACACACCCATACAATGCGCACCACCCCGTGATGTTTTTCTCACTGCTACTAGTGAATATAATGTAACACACACCCATACAATGCGCACCACCCAGTGATGTTTTTCTCACTCCTACTATTGAATGTAATGTAACACACAGCCATACAATGCGCACCACCCCGTGATGTTTTTCTCACTCCTTCTAGTGAATGTAATGTAACACACACCCATACAATGCGCACCACCCCGTGATGTATTTCTCACTGCTACTAGTGAATCTAATGTAACACACACCCATACAATGCGCACCACCCCGTGATGTTTTTCTCACTGCTACTAGTGAATCTAATGTAACACACACCCATACAATGCGCACCACCCCGTGATGTTTTTCTCACTCCTACTAGTGAATCTAATGTAACACACACCCATACAATGCGCACCACCCCGTGATGTTTTTCTCACTCCTACTAGTGAATGTAATGTAACAAACACCCATACAATGCGCACCAACGTGATGTTTTTCTCACTCCTACTAGTGAATCTAATGTAACACACACCCATACAATGCACACCACCCCGTGATGTTTTTCTCACTCCTACTAGTGAATGTAATGTAACACACACCCATACAATGCGCACCACCCCGTGATGTTTTTCTCACTCCTACTAGTGAATGTAATGTAACACACACCCATACAATGCGCACCACCCCGTGATGTTTTTCTCACTCCTACTAGTGAATGTAATGTAACACACACCCATACAATGCGCACCACCCCATGATGATTTTCTCAATCCTACTAGTGAAAGTAATGTAACACACACCCATACAATGCGCACCACCCCGTGATGTTTTTCTCACTCCTACTAGTGAATGTAATGTAACACACACCCATACAATGCGCACCACCCCGTGATGTTTTTCTCACTCCTACTAGTGAATGTAATGTAACACACACCCATACAATGCGCACCACCCCGTGATGTTTTTCTCACTCCTACTAGTGAATCTAATGTAACACACACCCATACAAGGCGCACCACCCCGTGATGTTTTTCTCACTCCTACTAGTGAATCTACTGTAACACACACCCATACAAGGCGCACCACCCCGTGATGTATTTCTCACTCCTACTAGTGAATGTAATGTAACACACACCCATACAATGCGCACCACCCCGTGATGTTTTTCTCACTCCTACTAGTGAATGTAATGTAACACACACCCATACAAGGCGCACCACCCCGTGATGTTTTTCTCACTCCTACTAGTGAATCTAATGTAACACACACCCATACAAGGCGCACCACCCCGTGATGTTTTTCTCACTCCTACTAGTGAATGTAATGTAACACACACCCATACAAGGCGCACCACCCCGTGATGTTTTTCTCACTCCTACTAGTGAATGTAATGTAACACACACCCATACAAGGCGCACCACCCCGTGATGTTTTTCTCACTCCTACTAGTGAATGTAATGTAACACACACCCATACAATGCGCACCACCCCGTGATGTTTTTCTCACTCCTACTAGTGAATGTAATTTAACACACACGCATACAAGGCGCACCACCCCGTGATGTTTTTCTCACTCCTACTAGTGAATCTAATGTAACACACACCCATACAATGCGCACCACCCCGTGATGTTTTTCTCACTCCTACTAGTGAATGTAATGTAACACACACCCATACAAGGCGCACCACCCCGTGATGTTTTTCTCACTCCTACTAGTGAATGTAATGTAACACACACCCATACAATGCGCACCACCCCGTGATGTTTTTCTCACTCCTCCTAGTGAATGTAATGTAACACACACCCATACAATGCGCACCACCCAGTGATGTTTTTCTCACTCCTACTAGTGAATCTAATGTAACACACACCCATACAATGCGCACCACCCCGTGATGTTTTTCTCACTCCTACTAGTGAATGTAATGTAACACACACCCATACAATGCGCACCACCCCGTGATGTTTTTCTCACTCCTACTAGTGAATCTAATGTAACACACACCCATACAAGGCGCACCACCCCGTGATGTTTTTCTCACTCCTACTAGTGAATGTAATGTAACACACACCCATACAAGGCGCACCACCCCGTGATGTTTTTCTCACTCCTACTAGTGAATGTAATGTAACACACACCCATACAAGGCGCACCACCCCGTGATGTTTTTCTCACTCCTACTAGTGAATGTAATGTAACACACACCCATAAAATGCGCACCACCCCGTGATGTTTTTCTCACTGCTACTAGTGAATCTAATGTAACACACACTCATACAATGTGCACCACCCCGTGATGTTTTTCTCACTCCTACTAGTGAATCTAATGTAACACACACCCATACAATGCGCACCACCCCGTGATGTTTTTCTCACTCCTACTAGTGAATCTAATGTAACACACACCCATACAATGCACACCACCCAGTGATGTTTTTCTCACTCCTACTAGTGAATGTAATGTAACACACACCCATACAATGCGCACCACCCCGTGATGTTTTTCTCACTCCTACTAGTGAATGTAATGTAACACACACCCATACAATGCGCACCACCCCGTGATGTTTTTCTCACTCCTACTAGTGAATCTAATGTAACACACACCCATACAATGCGCACCACCCTGTGATGTTTTTCTCACTCCTACTAGTGAATCTAATGTAACACACACCCATACAATGCGCACCACCCCGTGATGTTTTTCTCACTCCTACTAGTGAATCTAATGTAACAGACACCCATACAATGCGCACCACCCCGTGATGTTTTTCTCACTCCTACTAGTGAATCTAATGTAACACACACCCATACAAGGCGCACCACCCCGTGATGTTTTTCTCACTCCTACTAGTGAATCTAATGTAACACACACCCATACAAGGCGCACCACCCCGTGATGTTTTTCTCACTCCTACTAGTGAATCTAATGTAACACACACCCATACAATGCGCACCACCCCGTGATGTTTTTCTCACTCCTACTAGTGAATGTAATTTAACACACACGCATACAAGGCGCACCACCCCGTGATGTTTTTCTCACTCCTACTAGTGAATCTAATGTAACACACACCCATACAAGGCGCACCACCCCGTGATGTTTTTCTGACTCCTACTAGTGAATGTAATGTAACACACACCCATACAAGGCGCACCACCCCGTGATGCTTTTCTCACTCCTACTAGTGAATGTAATGTAACACACACCCATACAAGGCGCACCACCCTGTGATGTTTTTCTCACTCCTACTAGTGAATGTAATGTAACACACACCCATACAAGGCGCACAACCCCGTGATGTTTTTCTCCCTCCTACTAGTGAATGTAATGTAACACACACCCATACAATGCGCACCACCCCGTGATGTTTTTCTCACTCCTACTAGTGAATGTAATGTAACACACACCCATACAATGCGCACCACCCCGTGATGTTTTTCTCACTGCTACTAGTGAATCTAATGTAACACACACCCATACAATGCGCACCACCCCGTGATGTTTTTCTCACTGCTACTAGTGAATCTAATGTAACACACACCCATACAATGCGCACCACCCCGTGATGTTTTTCTCACTCCTACTAGTGGATGTAATGTAACACACACCCATACAATGCGCACCACCCCGTGATGTTTTTCTCACTCCTACTAGTGAATCTAATGTAACACACACCCATACAATGCGCACCACCCCGTGATGTTTTTCTCACTGCTACTAGTGAATATAATGTAACACACACCCATACAATGCGCACCACCCCGTGATGTTTTTCTCACTCCTACTATTGAATGTAATGTAACACACAGCCATACAATGCGCACCACCCCGTGATGTTTTTCTCACTCCTTCTAGTGAATGTAATGTAACACACACCCATACAATGCGCACCACCCCGTGATGTATTTCTCACTGCTACTAGTGAATCTAATGTAACACACACCCATACAATGCGCACCACCCCGTGATGTTTTTCTCACTGCTACTAGTGAATCTAATGTAACACACACCCATACAATGCGCACCACCCCGTGATGTTTTTCTCACTCCTACTAGTGAATCTAATGTAACACACACCCATACAATGCGCACCACCCCGTGATGTTTTTCTCACTCCTACTAGTGAATGTAATGTAACAAACACCCATACAATGCGCACCAACGTGATGTTTTTCTCACTCCTACTAGTGAATCTAATGTAACACACACCCATACAATGCACACCACCCCGTGATGTTTTTCTCACTCCTACTAGTGAATGTAATGTAACACACACCCATACAATGCGCACCACCCCGTGATGTTTTTCTCACTCCTACTAGTGAATGTAATGTAACACACACCCATACAATGCGCACCACCCCGTGATGTTTTTCTCACTCCTACTAGTGAATGTAATGTAACACACACCCATACAATGCGCACCACCCCGTGATGATTTTCTCACTCCTACTAGTGAAAGTAATGTAACACACACCCATACAATGCGCACCACCCCGTGATGTTTTTCTCACTCCTACTAGTGAATGTAATGTAACACACACCCATACAATGCGCACCACCCCGTGATGTTTTTCTCACTCCTACTAGTGAATGTAATGTAACACACACCCATACAATGCGCACCACCCCGTGATGTTTTTCTCACTCCTACTAGTGAATCTAATGTAACACACACCCATTAAGGCGCACCACCCCGTGATGTTTTTCTCACTCCTACTAGTGAATCTACTGTAACACACACCCATACAAGGCGCACCACCCCGTGATGTATTTCTCACTCCTACTAGTGAATGTAATGTAACACACACCCATACAATGCGCACCACCCCGTGATGTTTTTCTCACTCCTACTAGTGAATCTAATGTAACACACACCCATACAATGCGCACCACCCCGTGATGTTTTTCTCACTCCTACTAGTGAATCTAATGTAACACACACCCATACAATGCGCACCACCCCGTGATGTTTTTCTCACTGCTACTAGTGAATATAATGTAACACACACCCATACAATGCGCACCACCCCGTGATGTTTTTCTCATTCCTACTATTGAATGTAATGTAACACACAGCCATACAATGCGCACCACCCCGTGATGTTTTTCTCACTCCTTCTAGTGAATGTAATGTAACACACACCCATACAATGCGCACCACCCCGTGATGTATTTCTCACTGCTACTAGTGAATCTAATGTAACACACACCCATACAATGCGCACCACCCCGTGATGTTTTTCTCACTGCTACTAGTGAATCTAATGTAACACACACCCATACAATGCGCACCACCCCGTGATGTTTTTCTCACTCCTACTAGTGAATCTAATGTAACACACACCCATACAATGCGCACCACCCCGTGATGTTTTTCTCACTCCTACTAGTGAATGTAATGTAACAAACACCCATACAATGCGCACCAACGTGATGTTTTTCTCACTCCTACTAGTGAATCTAATGTAACACACACCCATACAATGCACACCACCCCGTGATGTTTTTCTCACTCCTACTAGTGAATGTAATGTAACACACACCCATACAATGCGCACCACCCCGTGATGTTTTTCTCACTCCTACTAGTGAATCTAATGTAACACACACCCATACAATGCGCACCACCCCGTGATGTTTTTCTCACTCCTACTAGTGAATGTAATGTAACACACACCCATACAATGCGCACCACCCCGTGATGATTTTCTCACTCCTACTAGTGAAAGTAATGTAACACACACCCATACAATGCGCACCACCCCGTGATGTTTTTCTCACTCCTACTAGTGAATGTAATGTAACACACACCCATACAATGCGCACCACCCCGTGATGTTTTTCTCACTCCTACTAGTGAATGTAATGTAACACACACCCATACAATGCGCACCACCCCGTGATGTTTTTCTCACTCCTACTAGTGAATCTAATGTAACACACACCCATACAAGGCGCACCACCCCGTGATGTTTTTCTCACTCCTACTAGTGAATCTACTGTAACACACACCCATACAAGGCGCACCACCCCGTGATGTATTTCTCACTCCTACTAGTGAATGTAATGTAACACACACCCATACAATGCGCACCACCCCGTGATGTTTTTCTCACTCCTACTAGTGAATGTAATGTAACACACACCCATACAAGGCGCACCACCCCGTGATGTTTTTCTCACTCCTACTAGTGAATCTAATGTAACACACACCCATACAAGGCGCACCACCCCGTGATGTTTTTCTCACTCCTACTAGTGAATGTAATGTAACACACACCCATACAAGGCGCACCACCCCGTGATGTTTTTCTCACTCCTACTAGTGAATGTAATGTAACACACACCCATACAAGGCGCACCACCCCGTGATGTTTTTCTCACTCCTACTAGTGAATGTAATGTAACACACACCCATACAATGCGCACCACCCCGTGATGTTTTTCTCACTGCTACTAGTGAATCTAATGTAACACACACTCATACAATGCGCACCACCCCGTGATGTTTTTCTCACTCCTACTAGTGAATCTAATGTAACACACACCCATACAATGCGCACCACCCCGTGATGATTTTCTCACTCCTACTAGTGAAAGTAATGTAACACACACCCATACAATGCGCACCACCCCGTGATGTTTTTCTCACTCCTACTAGTGAATGTAATGTAACACACACCCATACAATGCGCACCACCCCGTGATGTTTTTCTCACTCCTACTAGTGAATGTAATGTAACACACACCCATACAATGCGCACCACCCCGTGATGTTTTTCTCACTCCTACTAGTGAATCTAATGTAACACACACCCATACAAGGCGCACCACCCCGTGATGTTTTTCTCACTCCTACTAGTGAATCTACTGTAACACACACCCATACAAGGCGCACCACCCCGTGATGTATTTCTCACTCCTACTAGTGAATGTAATGTAACACACACCCATACAATGCGCACCACCCCGTGATGTTTTTCTCACTCCTACTAGTGAATGTAATGTAACACACACCCATACAAGGCGCACCACCCCGTGATGTTTTTCTCACTCCTACTAGTGAATCTAATGTAACACACACCCATACAAGGCGCACCACCCCGTGATGTTTTTCTCACTCCTACTAGTGAATGTAATGTAACACACACCCATACAAGGCGCACCACCCCGTGATGTTTTTCTCACTCCTACTAGTGAATGTAATGTAACACACACCCATACAAGGCGCACCACCCCGTGATGTTTTTCTCACTCCTACTAGTGAATGTAATGTAACACACACCCATACAATGCGCACCACCCCGTGATGTTTTTCTCACTGCTACTAGTGAATCTAATGTAACACACACTCATACAATGCGCACCACCCCGTGATGTTTTTCTCACTCCTACTAGTGAATCTAATGTAACACACACCCATACAATGCGCACCACCCCGTGATGTTTTTCTCACTCCTACTAGTGAATCTAATGTAACACACACCCATACAATGCGCACCACCCAGTGATGTTTTTCTCACTCCTACTAGTGAATGTAATGTAACACACACCCATACAATGCGCACCACCCCGTGATGTTTTTCTCACTCCTACTAGTGAATGTAATGTAACACACACCCATACAATGCGCACCACCCCGTGATGTTTTTCTCACTCCTACTAGTGAATCTAATGTAACACACACCCATACAAGGCGCACCACCCCGTGATGTTTTTCTCACTCCTACTAGTGAATGTAATGTAACACACACCCATACAAGGCGCACCACCCCGTGATGTTTTTCTCACTCCTACTAGTGAATGTAATGTAACACACACCCATACAAGGCGCACCACCCCGTGATGTTTTTCTCACTCCTACTAGTGAATGTAATGTAACACACACCCATAAAATGCGCACCACCCCGTGATGTTTTTCTCACTGCTACTAGTGAATCTAATGTAACACACACTCATACAATGTGCACCACCCCGTGATGTTTTTCTCACTCCTACTAGTGAATCTAATGTAACACACACCCATACAATGCGCACCACCCCGTGATGTTTTTCTCACTCCTACTAGTGAATCTAATGTAACACACACCCATACAATGCACACCACCCAGTGATGTTTTTCTCACTCCTACTAGTGAATGTAATGTAACACACACCCATACAATGCGCACCACCCCGTGATGTTTTTCTCACTCCTACTAGTGAATGTAATGTAACACACACCCATACAATGCGCACCACCCCGTGATGTTTTTCTCACTCCTACTAGTGAATCTAATGTAACACACACCCATACAATGCGCACCACCCTGTGATGTTTTTCTCACTCCTACTAGTGAATCTAATGTAACACACACCCATACAATGCGCACCACCCCGTGATGTTTTTCTCACTCCTACTAGTGAATCTAATGTAACACACACCCATACAATGCGCACCACCCCGTGATGTTTTTCTCACTCCTACTAGTGAATCTAATGTAACACACACCCATACAAGGCGCACCACCCCGTGATGTTTTTCTCACTCCTACTAGTGAATGTAATGTAACACACACCCATACAAGGCGCACCACCCCGTGATGTTTTTCTCACTCCTACTAGTGAATGTAATGTAACACACACCCATACAATGCGCACCACCCCGTGATGTTTTTCTCACTCCTACTAGTGAATGTAATTTAACACACACGCATACAAGGCGCACCACCCCGTGATGTTTTTCTCACTCCTACTAGTGAATCTAATGTAACACACACCCATACAAGGCGCACCACCCCGTGATGTTTTTCTGACTCCTACTAGTGAATGTAATGTAACACACACCCATACAAGGCGCACCACCCCGTGATGCTTTTCTCACTCCTACTAGTGAATGTAATGTAACACACACCCATACAAGGCGCACCACCCTGTGATGTTTTTCTCACTCCTACTAGTGAATGTAATGTAACACACACCCATACAAGGCGCACAACCCCGTGATGTTTTTCTCCCTCCTACTAGTGAATGTAATGTAACACACACCCATACAATGCGCACCACCCCGTGATGTTTTTCTCACTCCTACTAGTGAATGTAATGTAACACACACCCATACAATGCGCACCACCCCGTGATGTTTTTCTCACTGCTACTAGTGAATCTAATGTAACACACACCCATACAATGCGCACCACCCCGTGATGTTTTTCTCACTGCTACTAGTGAATCTAATGTAACACACACCCATACAATGCGCACCACCCCGTGATGTTTTTCTCACTCCTACTAGTGGATGTAATGTAACACACACCCATACAATGCGCACCACCCCGTGATGTTTTTCTCACTCCTACTAGTGAATCTAATGTAACACACACCCATACAATGCGCACCACCCCGTGATGTTTTTCTCACTGCTACTAGTGAATATAATGTAACACACACCCATACAATGCGCACCACCCCGTGATGTTTTTCTCACTCCTACTATTGAATGTAATGTAACACACAGCCATACAATGCGCACCACCCCGTGATGTTTTTCTCACTCCTTCTAGTGAATGTAATGTAACACACACCCATACAATGCGCACCACCCCGTGATGTATTTCTCACTGCTACTAGTGAATCTAATGTAACACACACCCATACAATGCGCACCACCCCGTGATGTTTTTCTCACTGCTACTAGTGAATCTAATGTAACACACACCCATACAATGCGCACCACCCCGTGATGTTTTTCTCACTCCTACTAGTGAATCTAATGTAACACACACCCATACAATGCGCACCACCCCGTGATGTTTTTCTCACTCCTACTAGTGAATGTAATGTAACAAACACCCATACAATGCGCACCAACGTGATGTTTTTCTCACTCCTACTAGTGAATCTAATGTAACACACACCCATACAATGCACACCACCCCGTGATGTTTTTCTCACTCCTACTAGTGAATGTAATGTAACACACACCCATACAATGCGCACCACCCCGTGATGTTTTTCTCACTCCTACTAGTGAATGTAATGTAACACACACCCATACAATGCGCACCACCCCGTGATGTTTTTCTCACTCCTACTAGTGAATGTAATGTAACACACACCCATACAATGCGCACCACCCCGTGATGATTTTCTCACTCCTACTAGTGAAAGTAATGTAACACACACCCATACAATGCGCACCACCCCGTGATGTTTTTCTCACTCCTACTAGTGAATGTAATGTAACACACACCCATACAATGCGCACCACCCCGTGATGTTTTTCTCACTCCTACTAGTGAATGTAATGTAACACACACCCATACAATGCGCACCACCCCGTGATGTTTTTCTCACTCCTACTAGTGAATCTAATGTAACACACACCCATACAAGGCGCACCACCCCGTGATGTTTTTCTCACTCCTACTAGTGAATCTACTGTAACACACACCCATACAAGGCGCACCACCCCGTGATGTATTTCTCACTCCTACTAGTGAATGTAATGTAACACACACCCATACAATGCGCACCACCCCGTGATGTTTTTCTCACTCCTACTAGTGAATGTAATGTAACACACACCCATACAAGGCGCACCACCCCGTGATGTTTTTCTCACTCCTACTAGTGAATCTAATGTAACACACACCCATACAAGGCGCACCACCCCGTGATGTTTTTCTCACTCCTACTAGTGAATGTAATGTAACACACACCCATACAAGGCGCACCACCCCGTGATGTTTTTCTCACTCCTACTAGTGAATGTAATGTAACACACACCCATACAAGGCGCACCACCCCGTGATGTTTTTCTCACTCCTACTAGTGAATGTAATGTAACACACACCCATACAATGCGCACCACCCCGTGATGTTTTTCTCACTGCTACTAGTGAATCTAATGTAACACACACTCATACAATGCGCACCACCCCGTGATGTTTTTCTCACTCCTACTAGTGAATCTAATGTAACACACACCCATACAATGCGCACCACCCCGTGATGTTTTTCTCACTCCTACTAGTGAATCTAATGTAACACACACCCATACAAGGCGCACCACCCCGTGATGTTTTTCTCACTCCTACTAGTGAATGTAATGTAACACACACCCATACAATGCGCACCACCCCGTGATGATTTTCTCACTCCTACTAGTGAAAGTAATGTAACACACACCCATACAATGCGCACCACCCCGTGATGTTTTTCTCACTCCTACTAGTGAATGTAATGTAACACACACCCATACAATGCGCACCACCCCGTGATGTTTTTCTCACTCCTACTAGTGAATGTAATGTAACACACACCCATACAATGCGCACCACCCCGTGATGTTTTTCTCACTCCTACTAGTGAATCTAATGTAACACACACCCATACAAGGCGCACCACCCCGTGATGTTTTTCTCACACCTACTAGTGAATCTACTGTAACACACACCCATACAAGGCGAACCACCCCGTGATGTATTTCTCACTCCTACTAGTGAATGTAATGTAACACACACCCATACAATGCGCACCACCCCGTGATGTTTTTCTCACTCCTACTAGTGAATGTAATGTAACACACACCCATACAAGGCGCACCACCCCGTGATGTTTTTCTCACTCCTACTAGTGAATCTAATGTAACACACACCCATACAAGGCGCACCACCCCGTGATGTTTTTCTCACTCCTACTAGTGAATGTAATGTAACACACACCCATACAAGGCGCACCACCCCGTGATGTTTTTCTCACTCCTACTAGTGAATGTAATGTAACACACACCCATACAAGGCGCACCACCCCGTGATGTTTTTCTCACTCCTACTAGTGAATGTAATGTAACACACACCCATACAATGCGCACCACCCCGTGATGTTTTTCTCACTGCTACTAGTGAATCTAATGTAACACACACTCATACAATGCGCACCACCCCGTGATGTTTTTCTCACTGCTACTAGTGAATCTAATGTAACACACACCCATACAATGCGCACCACCCCGTGATGTTTTTCTCACTGCTACTAGTGAATCTAATGTAACACACACCCATACAATGCGCACCACCCCGTGATGTTTTTCTCACTCCTACTAGTGGATGTAATGTAACACACACCCATACAATGCGCACCACCCCGTGATGTTTTTCTCACTCCTACTAGTGAATCTAATGTAACACACACCCATACAATGCGCACCACCCCGTGATGTTTTTCTCACTGCTACTAGTGAATATAATGTAACACACACCCATACAATGCGCACCACCCCGTGATGTTTTTCTCACTCCTACTATTGAATGTAATGTAACACACAGCCATACAATGCGCACCACCCCGTGATGTTTTTCTCACTCCTTCTAGTGAATGTAATGTAACACACACCCATACAATGCGCACCACCCCGTGATGTATTTCTCACTGCTACTAGTGAATCTAATGTAACACACACCCATACAATGCGCACCACCCCGTGATGTTTTTCTCACTGCTACTAGTGAATCTAATGTAACACACACCCATACAATGCGCACCACCCCGTGATGTTTTTCTCACTCCTACTAGTGAATCTAATGTAACACACACCCATACAATGCGCACCACCCCGTGATGTTTTTCTCACTCCTACTAGTGAATGTAATGTAACAAACACCCATACAATGCGCACCAACGTGATGTTTTTCTCACTCCTACTAGTGAATCTAATGTAACACACACCCATACAATGCACACCACCCCGTGATGTTTTTCTCACTCCTACTAGTGAATGTAATGTAACACACACCCATACAATGCGCACCACCCCGTGATGTTTTTCTCACTCCTACTAGTGAATGTAATGTAACACACACCCATACAATGCGCACCACCCCGTGATGTTTTTCTCACTCCTACTAGTGAATGTAATGTAACACACACCCATACAATGCGCACCACCCCGTGATGATTTTCTCACTCCTACTAGTGAAAGTAATGTAACACACACCCATACAATGCGCACCACCCCGTGATGTTTTTCTCACTCCTACTAGTGAATGTAATGTAACACACACCCATACAATGCGCACCACCCCGTGATGTTTTTCTCACTCCTACTAGTGAATGTAATGTAACACACACCCATACAATGCGCACCACCCCGTGATGTTTTTCTCACTCCTACTAGTGAATCTAATGTAACACACACCCATACAAGGCGCACCACCCCGTGATGTTTTTCTCACTCCTACTAGTGAATCTACTGTAACACACACCCATACAAGGCGCACCACCCCGTGATGTATTTCTCACTCCTACTAGTGAATGTAATGTAACACACACCCATACAATGCGCACCACCCCGTGATGTTTTTCTCACTCCTACTAGTGAATGTAATGTAACACACACCCATACAAGGCGCACCACCCCGTGATGTTTTTCTCACTCCTACTAGTGAATCTAATGTAACACACACCCATACAAGGCGCACCACCCCGTGATGTTTTTCTCACTCCTACTAGTGAATGTAATGTAACACACACCCATACAAGGCGCACCACCCCGTGATGTTTTTCTCACTCCTACTAGTGAATGTAATGTAACACACACCCATACAAGGCGCACCACCCCGTGATGTTTTTCTCACTCCTACTAGTGAATGTAATGTAACACACACCCATACAATGCGCACCACCCCGTGATGTTTTTCTCACTGCTACTAGTGAATCTAATGTAACACACACTCATACAATGCGCACCACCCCGTGATGTTTTTCTCACTCCTACTAGTGAATCTAATGTAACACACACCCATACAATGCGCACCACCCCGTGATGTTTTTCTCACTCCTACTAGTGAATCTAATGTAACACACACCCATACAAGGCGCACCACCCCGTGATGTTTTTCTCACTCCTACTAGTGAATGTAATGTAACACACACCCATACAATGCGCACCACCCCGTGATGATTTTCTCACTCCTACTAGTGAAAGTAATGTAACACACACCCATACAATGCGCACCACCCCGTGATGTTTTTCTCACTCCTACTAGTGAATGTAATGTAACACACACCCATACAATGCGCACCACCCCGTGATGTTTTTCTCACTCCTACTAGTGAATGTAATGTAACACACACCCATACAATGCGCACCACCCCGTGATGTTTTTCTCACTCCTACTAGTGAATCTAATGTAACACACACCCATACAAGGCGCACCACCCCGTGATGTTTTTCTCACACCTACTAGTGAATCTACTGTAACACACACCCATACAAGGCGAACCACCCCGTGATGTATTTCTCACTCCTACTAGTGAATGTAATGTAACACACACCCATACAATGCGCACCACCCCGTGATGTTTTTCTCACTCCTACTAGTGAATGTAATGTAACACACACCCATACAAGGCGCACCACCCCGTGATGTTTTTCTCACTCCTACTAGTGAATCTAATGTAACACACACCCATACAAGGCGCACCACCCCGTGATGTTTTTCTCACTCCTACTAGTGAATGTAATGTAACACACACCCATACAAGGCGCACCACCCCGTGATGTTTTTCTCACTCCTACTAGTGAATGTAATGTAACACACACCCATACAAGGCGCACCACCCCGTGATGTTTTTCTCACTCCTACTAGTGAATGTAATGTAACACACACCCATACAATGCGCACCACCCCGTGATGTTTTTCTCACTGCTACTAGTGAATCTAATGTAACACACACTCATACAATGCGCACCACCCCGTGATGTTTTTCTCACTCCTACTAGTGAATCTAATGTAACACACACCCATACAATGCGCACCACCCCGTGATGTTTTTCTCACTCCTACTAGTGAATCTAATGTAACACACACCCATACAATGCACACCACCCAGTGATGTTTTTCTCACTCCTACTAGTGAATGTAATGTAACACACACCCATACAATGCGCACCACCCCGTGATGTTTTTCTCACTCCTACTAGTGAATGTAATGTAACACACACCCATACAATGCGCACCACCCCGTGATGTTTTTCTCACTCCTACTAGTGAATCTAATGTAACACACACCCATACAAGGCGCACCACCCCGTGATGTTTTTCTCACTCCTACTAGTGAATGTAATGTAACACACACCCATACAAGGCGCACCACCCCGTGATGTTTTTCTCACTCCTACTAGTGAATGTAATGTAACACACACCCATACAAGGCGCACCACCCCGTGATGTTTTTCTCACTCCTACTAGTGAATGTAATGTAACACACACCCATAAAATGCGCACCACCCCGTGATGTTTTTCTCACTGCTACTAGTGAATCTAATGTAACACACACTCATACAATGTGCACCACCCCGTGATGTTTTTCTCACTCCTACTAGTGAATCTAATGTAACACACACCCATACAATGCGCACCACCCCGTGATGTTTTTCTCACTCCTACTAGTGAATCTAATGTAACACACACCCATACAATGCACACCACCCAGTGATGTTTTTCTCACTCCTACTAGTGAATGTAATGTAACACACACCCATACAATGCGCACCACCCCGTGATGTTTTTCTCACTCCTACTAGTGAATGTAATGTAACACACACCCATACAATGCGCACCACCCTGTGATGTTTTTCTCACTCCTACTAGTGAATCTAATGTAACACACACCCATACAATGCGCACCACCCTGTGATGTTTTTCTCACTCCTACTAGTGAATCTAATGTAACACACACCCATAAAATGCGCACCACCCCGTGATGTTTTTCTCACTCCTACTAGTGAATCTAATGTAACACACACCCATACAATGCGCACCACCCCGTGATGTTTTTCTCACTCCTACTAGTGAATCTAATGTAACACACACCCATACAAGGCGCACCACCCCGTGATGTTTTTCTCACTCCTACTAGTGAATCTAATGTAACACACACCCATACAAGGCGCACCACCCCGTGATGTTTTTCTCACTCCTACTAGTGAATCTAATGTAACACACACCCATACAAGGCGCACCACACCGTGATGTTTTTCTCACTCCTACTAGTGAATCTAATGTAACACACACCCATACAATGCGCACCACCCCGTGATGTTTATCTCACTCCTACTAGTGAATGTAATGTAACACACACCCATACAATGCGCACCACCCCGTGAAGTTTTTCTCACTCCTACTAGTGAATCTAATGAAACACACACCCATACAATGCGCACCACCCCGTGATGTTTTTCTCACTGCTACTAGTGAATCTAATGTAACACACACCCATACAATGCGCGCACCACCCCGTGATGTTTTTCTCACTCCTACTAGTGAATCTAATGTAACACACACCCATACAATGCGCACCACCCCGTGATATTTTTCTGACTCCTACTAGTGAATGTAATGTAACACACACCCATACAATGCGCACCACCCCGTGATGTTTTTCTCACTCCTACTAGTGAATGTAATGTAACACACACCCATACAATGCGCACCACCCCGTGATGTTTTTCTCACTGCTACTAGTGAATCTAATGTAACACACACCCATACAATGCGCACCACCCCGTGATGTTTTTCTCACTGCTACTAGTGAATCTAATGTAACACACACCCATACAATGCGCACCACCCCGTGATGTTTTTCTCACTCCTACTAGTGAATCTAATGTAACACACACCCATACAATGCGCACCACCACGTGATGTTTTTCTCACTCCTACTAGTGAATGTAATGTAACGCACACCCATACAATGCGCACCACCCCGTGATGTTTTTCTCACTCCTACTAGTGAATCTAATGTAACGCACACCCATACAATGCACACCACCCCGTGATGTTTTTCTCACTCCTACTAGTGAATGTAATGTAACACACACCCATACAATGCGCACCACCCCGTGATGTTTTTCTCACTCCTACTTGTGAATGTAATGTAACACACACCCATACAATACGCACCACCCCGTGATGTTTTTCTCACTCCTACTAGTGAATGTAATGTAACACACACCCATACAATGCGCACCACCCCGTGATGTTTTACTCACTCCTACTAGTGAATCTAATGTAACACACACCCATACAATTCGCACCACCCCGTGATGTTTTTCTCACTCCTACTAGTGAATCTAATGTAACACACACCCATACAATGCGCACCACCCCGTGATGTTTTTCTCACTCCTACTAGTGAATCTAATGTAACACACACCCATACAAGGCGCACCACCCAGTGATGTTTTTCTCACTCCTACTAGTGAATCTAATGTAACACACACCCATACAAGGCGCACCACCCCGTGATGTTTTTCTCACTCCTACTAGTGAATCTAATGTAACACACACCCATACAAGGCGCACAACCCCGTGATGTTTTTCTCACTCCTACTAGTGAATGTAATGTAACACACACCCATACAATGCGCACCACCCCGTGATGTTTTTCTCACTCCTACTAGTGAATCTACTGTAACACACACCCATACAAGGCGCACCACCCCGTGATGTATTTCTCACTCCTACTAGTGAATGTAATGTAACACACACCCATACAATGCGCACCACCCCGTGATGTTTTTCTCACTCCTACTAGTGAATGTAATGTAACACACACCCATACAAGGCGCACCACCCCGTGATGTTTTTCTCACTCCTACTAGTGAATGTAATGTAACACACACCCATACAAGGCGCACCACCCCGTGATGTTTTTCTCACTCCTACTAGTGAATCTACTGTAACACACACCCATACAAGGCGCACCACCCCGTGATGTATTTCTCACTCCTACTAGTGAATGTAATGTAACACACACCCATACAAGGCGCACCACCCCGTGATGTTTTTCTCACTCCTACTAGTGAATGTAATGTAACACACACCCATACAAGGCGCACCACCCCGTGATGTTTTTCTCACTCCTACTAGTGAATGTAATGTAACACACACCCATACAAGGCGCACCACCCCGTGATGTTTTTCTCACTCCTACTAGTGAATGTAATGTAACACACACCCATACAAGGCGCACCACCCCGTGATGTTTTTCTCACTCCTACTAGTGAATGTAATGTAACACACACCCATACAAGGCGCACCACCCCGTGATGTTTTTCTCACTCCTACTAGTGAATGTAATGTAACACACACCCATACAATGCGCACCACCCCGTGATGTTTTTCTCACTGCTACTAGTGAATGTAATGTAACAAACACCCATACAATGCGCACCACCCCGTGATGTTTTTCTCACTCCTACTAGTGAATGTAATGTAACAAACACCCATACAATGCGCACCACCCCGTGATGTTTTTCTCACTCCTACTAGTGAATCTAATGTAACACACACCCATACAATGCACACCACCCAGTGATGTTTTTCTCACTCCTACTAGTGAATGTAATGTAACACACGCCCATACAATGCGCACCACCCCGTGATGTTTTTCTCACTCCTACTAGTGAATGTAATGTAACACACACCCATACAATGCGCACCACCCCGTGATGTTTTTCTCACTCCTACTAGTCAATCTAATGTAACACACACCCATACAATGCGCACCACCCTGTGATGTTTTTCTCACTCCTACTAGTGAATCTAATGTAACACACACCCATACAATGCGCACCACCCCGTGATGTTTTTCTCACTCCTACTAGTGAATGTAATGTAACAAACACCCATACAATGCGCACCACCCCGTGATGTTTTTCTCACTCCTACTAGTGAATCTAATGTAACACACACCCATACAATGCACACCACCCAGTGATGTTTTTCTCACTCCTACTAGTGAATGTAATGTAACACACGCCCATACAATGCGCACCACCCCGTGATGTTTTTCTCACTCCTACTAGTGAATGTAATGTAACACACACCCATACAATGCGCACCACCCCGTGATGTTTTTCTCACTCCTACTAGTGAATCTAATGTAACACACACCCATACAATGCGCACCACCCTGTGATGTTTTTCTCACTCCTACTAGTGAATCTAATGTAACACACACCCATACAATGCGCACCACCCCGTGATGTTTTTCTCACTCCTACTAGTGAATCTAATGTAACACACACCCATACAAGGCGCACCACCCCGTGATGTTTTTCTCACTCCTACTAGTGAATCTAATGTAACACACACCCATACAAGGCGCACCACCCCGTGATGTTTTTCTCACTCCTACTAGTGAATCTAATGTAACACACACCCATACAAGGCGCACCACACCGTGATGTTTTTCTCACTCCTACTAGTGAATCTAATGTAACACACACCCATACAATGCGCACCACCCCGTGATGTTTATCTCACTCCTACTAGTGAATGTAATGTAACACACACCCATACAATGCGCACCACCCCGTGAAGTTTTTCTCACTCCTACTAGTGAATCTAATGAAACACACACCCATACAATGCGCACCACCCCGTGATGTTTTTCTCACTGCTACTAGTGAATCTAATGTAACACACACCCATACAATGCGCGCACCACCCCGTGATGTTTTTCTCACTCCTACTAGTGAATCTAATGTAACACACACCCATACAATGCGCACCACCCCGTGATATTTTTCTGACTCCTACTAGTGAATGTAATGTAACACACACCCATACAATGCGCACCACCCCGTGATGTTTTTCTCACTCCTACTAGTGAATGTAATGTAACACACACCCATACAATGCGCACCACCCCGTGATGTTTTTCTCACTGCTACTAGTGAATCTAATGTAACACACACCCATACAATGCGCACCACCCCGTGATGTTTTTCTCACTGCTACTAGTGAATCTAATGTAACACACACCCATACAATGCGCACCACCCCGTGATGTTTTTCTCACTCCTACTAGTGAATCTAATGTAACACACACCCATACAATGCGCACCACCACGTGATGTTTTTCTCACTCCTACTAGTGAATGTAATGTAACGCACACCCATACAATGCGCACCACCCCGTGATGTTTTTCTCACTCCTACTAGTGAATCTAATGTAACGCACACCCATACAATGCACACCACCCCGTGATGTTTTTCTCACTCCTACTAGTGAATGTAATGTAACACACACCCATACAATGCGCACCACCCCGTGATGTTTTTCTCACTCCTACTTGTGAATGTAATGTAACACACACCCATACAATACGCACCACCCCGTGATGTTTTTCTCACTCCTACTAGTGAATGTAATGTAACACACACCCATACAATGCGCACCACCCCGTGATGTTTTACTCACTCCTACTAGTGAATCTAATGTAACACACACCCATACAATTCGCACCACCCCGTGATGTTTTTCTCACTCCTACTAGTGAATCTAATGTAACACACACCCATACAATGCGCACCACCCCGTGATGTTTTTCTCACTCCTACTAGTGAATCTAATGTAACACACACCCATACAAGGCGCACCACCCAGTGATGTTTTTCTCACTCCTACTAGTGAATCTAATGTAACACACACCCATACAAGGCGCACCACCCCGTGATGTTTTTCTCACTCCTACTAGTGAATCTAATGTAACACACACCCATACAAGGCGCACAACCCCGTGATGTTTTTCTCACTCCTACTAGTGAATGTAATGTAACACACACCCATACAATGCGCACCACCCCGTGATGTTTTTCTCACTCCTACTAGTGAATCTACTGTAACACACACCCATACAAGGCGCACCACCCCGTGATGTATTTCTCACTCCTACTAGTGAATGTAATGTAACACACACCCATACAATGCGCACCACCCCGTGATGTTTTTCTCACTCCTACTAGTGAATGTAATGTAACACACACCCATACAAGGCGCACCACCCCGTGATGTTTTTCTCACTCCTACTAGTGAATGTAATGTAACACACACCCATACAAGGCGCACCACCCCGTGATGTTTTTCTCACTCCTACTAGTGAATCTACTGTAACACACACCCATACAAGGCGCACCACCCCGTGATGTATTTCTCACTCCTACTAGTGAATGTAATGTAACACACACCCATACAAGGCGCACCACCCCGTGATGTTTTTCTCACTCCTACTAGTGAATGTAATGTAACACACACCCATACAAGGCGCACCACCCCGTGATGTTTTTCTCACTCCTACTAGTGAATGTAATGTAACACACACCCATACAAGGCGCACCACCCCGTGATGTTTTTCTCACTCCTACTAGTGAATGTAATGTAACACACACCCATACAAGGCGCACCACCCCGTGATGTTTTTCTCACTCCTACTAGTGAATGTAATGTAACACACACCCATACAAGGCGCACCACCCCGTGATGTTTTTCTCACTCCTACTAGTGAATGTAATGTAACACACACCCATACAATGCGCACCACCCCGTGATGTTTTTCTCACTGCTACTAGTGAATGTAATGTAACAAACACCCATACAATGCGCACCACCCCGTGATGTTTTTCTCACTCCTACTAGTGAATGTAATGTAACAAACACCCATACAATGCGCACCACCCCGTGATGTTTTTCTCACTCCTACTAGTGAATCTAATGTAACACACACCCATACAATGCACACCACCCAGTGATGTTTTTCTCACTCCTACTAGTGAATGTAATGTAACACACGCCCATACAATGCGCACCACCCCGTGATGTTTTTCTCACTCCTACTAGTGAATGTAATGTAACACACACCCATACAATGCGCACCACCCCGTGATGTTTTTCTCACTCCTACTAGTCAATCTAATGTAACACACACCCATACAATGCGCACCACCCTGTGATGTTTTTCTCACTCCTACTAGTGAATCTAATGTAACACACACCCATACAATGCGCACCACCCCGTGATGTTTTTCTCACTCCTACTAGTGAATGTAATGTAACAAACACCCATACAATGCGCACCACCCCGTGATGTTTTTCTCACTCCTACTAGTGAATCTAATGTAACACACACCCATACAATGCACACCACCCAGTGATGTTTTTCTCACTCCTACTAGTGAATGTAATGTAACACACGCCCATACAATGCGCACCACCCCGTGATGTTTTTCTCACTCCTACTAGTGAATGTAATGTAACACACACCCATACAATGCGCACCACCCCGTGATGTTTTTCTCACTCCTACTAGTGAATCTAATGTAACACACACCCATACAATGCGCACCACCCTGTGATGTTTTTCTCACTCCTACTAGTGAATCTAATGTAACACACACCCATACAATGCGCACCACCCCGTGATGTTTTTCTCACTCCTACTAGTGAATCTAATGTAACACACACCCATACAATGCGCACCACCCCGTGATGTTTTTCTCACTCCTACTAGTGAATCTAATGTAACACACACCCATACAAGGCGCACCACCCCGTGATGTTTTTCTCACTCCTACTAGTGAATCTAATGTAACACACACCCATACAAGGCGCACCACCCCGTGATGTTTTTCTCACTCCTACTGGTGAATCTAATGTAACACACACCCATACAAGGCGCACCACACCGTGATGTTTTTCTCACTCCTACTAGTGAATCTAATGTAACACACACCCATACAATGCGCACCACCCCGTGATGTTTATCTCACTCCTACTAGTGAATGTAATGTAACACACACCCATACAATGCGCACCACCCCGTGATGTTTTTCTCACTCCTACTAGTGAATCTAATGAAACACACACCCATACAATGCGCACCACCCCGTGATGTTTTTCTCACTGCTACTAGTGAATCTAATGTAACACACACCCATACAATGCGCGCACCACCCCGTGATGTTTTTCTCACTCCTACTAGTGAATCTAATGTAACACACACCCATACAATGCGCACCACCCCGTGATATTTTTCTGACTCCTACTAGTGAATGTAATGTAACACACACCCATACAATGCGCACCACCCCGTGATGTTTTTCTCACTCCTACTAGTGAATGTAATGTAACACACACCCATACAATGCGCACCACCCCGTGATGTTTTTCTCACTGCTACTAGTGAATCTAATGTAACACACACCCATACAATGCGCACCACCCCGTGATGTTTTTCTCACTGCTACTAGTGAATCTAATGTAACACACACCCATACAATGCGCACCACCCCGTGATGTTTTTCTCACTCCTAATAGTGAATCTAATGTAACACACACCTATACAATGCGCACCACCACGTGATGTTTTTCTCACTCCTACTAGTGAATGTAATGTAACGCACACCCATACAATGCGCACCACCCCGTGATGTTTTTCTCACTCCTACTAGTGAATCTAATGTAACACACACCCATACAATGCACACCACCCCGTGATGTTTTTCTCACTCCTACTAGTGAATGTAATGTAACCCACACCCATACAATGCGCACCACCCCGTGATGTTTTTCTCACTCCTACTTGTGAATGTAATGTAACACACACCCATACAATGCGCACCACCCCGTGATGGTTTTCTCACTCCTACTAGTGAATGTAATGTAACACACACCCATACAATGCGCACCACCCCGTGATGTTTTACTCACTCCTACTAGTGAATCTAATGTAACACACACCCATACAATTCGCACCACCCCGTGATGTTTTTCTCACTCCTACTAGTGAATCTAATGTAACACACACCCATACAAGGCGCACCACCCAGTGATGTTTTTCTCACTCCTACTAGTGAATCTAATGTAACACACACCCATACAAGGCGCACCACCCCGTGATGTTTTTCTCACTCCTACAAGTGAATCTAATGTAACACACACCCATACAATGCGCACCAACCCGTGATGTTTATCTCACTCCTACTAGTGAATGTAATGTAACACACACCCATACAATGCGCACCACCCCGTGATGTTTTTCTCACTCCTACTAGTGAATCTAATGAAACACACACCCATACAATGCGCACCACCCCGTGATGTTTTTCTCACTGCTACTAGTGAATCTAATGTTACACACACCCATACAATGCGCACCACCCCGTGATGTTTTTCTCACTCCTACTAGTGAATCTAACGTAACACACACCCATACAATGCGCACCACCCCGTGATGTTTTTCTCACTCCTACTAGTGAATGTAATGTAACACACACCCATACAATGCGCACCACCCCGTGATGTTTTTCTCACTGCTACTAGTGAATCTAATGTAACACACACCCATACAATGCGCACCACCCCGTGATGTTTTTCTCACTCCTACTAGTGAATGTAATGTAACAAACAACCATACAATGCGCACCACCACGTGATGTTTTTCTCACTCCTACTAGTGACTCTAATGTAACACACACCCATACAATTCACACCACCCCGTGATGTTTTTCTCACTCCTACTCGTGAATGTAATGTAACACACACCCATACAATGCGCACCACCCCGTGATGTTTTTCTCACTCCTACTAGTGTATGTAATGTAACACACACCCATACAATGCGCACCACCCCGTGATGTTTTTCTCACTCCTACTAGTGAATGTAATGTAACACACACCCATACAATGCGCACCACCCCGTGATGTTTTTCTCACTCCTACTAGTGAATCTAATGTAACACACACCCATACAATGCGCACCACCCCGTGATGATTTTCTCACTCCTCCTAGTGAAAGTAATGTAACACACACCCATACAATGCGCACCACCCCGTGATGTTTTTCTCACTCCTACTAGTGAATCTAATGTAACACACACCCATACAAGGCGCACCACCCCGTGATGTTTTTCTCACTCCTACTAGTGAATCTACTGTAACACACACCCATACAAGGCGCACCACCCCGTGATGTATTTCTCACTCCTACTAGTGAATGTAATGTAACACACACCCATACAATGCGCACCACCCCGTGATGTTTTTCTCACTCCTACTAGTGAATGTAATGTAACACACACCCATACAAGGCGCACCACCCCGTGATGTTTTTCTCACTCCTACTAGTGAATCTAATGTAACACACACCCATACAAGGCGCACCACCCCGTGATGTTTTTCTCACTCCTACTAGTGAATGTAATGTAACACACACCCATACAAGGCGCACCACCCCGTGATGTTTTTCTCACTCCTACTAGTGAATGTAATGTAACACACACCCATACAAGGCGCACCACCCCGTGATGTTTTTCTCACTCCTACTAGTGAATGTAATGTAACACACACCCATACAATGCGCACCACCCCGTGATGTTTTTCTCACTCCTACTAGTGAATGTAATTTAACACACACGCATACAAGGCGCACCACCCCGTGATGTTTTTCTCACTCCTACTAGTGAATCTAATGTAACACACACCCATACAAGGCGCACCACCCCGTGATGTTTTTCTGACTCCTACTAGTGAATGTAATGTAACACACACCCATACAAGGCGCACCACCCCGTGATGCTTTTCTCACTCCTACTAGTGAATGTAATGTAACACACACCCATACAAGGCGCACCACCCTGTGATGTTTTTCTCACTCCTACTAGTGAATGTAATGTAACACACACCCATACAAGGCGCACAACCCCGTGATGTTTTTCTCCCTCCTACTAGTGAATGTAATGTAACACACACCCATACAATGCGCACCACCCCGTGATGTTTTTCTCACTCCTACTAGTGAATGTAATGTAACACACACCCATACAATGCGCACCACCCCGTGATGTTTTTCTCACTGCTACTAGTGAATCTAATGTAACACACACCCATACAATGCGCACCACCCCGTGATGTTTTTCTCACTGCTACTAGTGAATCTAATGTAACACACACCCATACAATGCGCACCACCCCGTGATGTTTTTCTCACTCCTACTAGTGGATGTAATGTAACACACACCCATACAATGCGCACCACCCCGTGATGTTTTTCTCACTCCTACTAGTGAATCTAATGTAACACACACCCATACAATGCGCACCACCCCGTGATGTTTTTCTCACTGCTACTAGTGAATATAATGTAACACACACCCATACAATGCGCACCACCCCGTGATGTTTTTCTCACTCCTACTATTGAATGTAATGTAACACACAGCCATACAATGCGCACCACCCCGTGATGTTTTTCTCACTCCTTCTAGTGAATGTAATGTAACACACACCCATACAATGCGCACCACCCCGTGATGTATTTCTCACTGCTACTAGTGAATCTAATGTAACACACACCCATACAATGCGCACCACCCCGTGATGTTTTTCTCACTGCTACTAGTGAATCTAATGTAACACACACCCATACAATGCGCACCACCCCGTGATGTTTTTCTCACTCCTACTAGTGAATCTAATGTAACACACACCCATACAATGCGCACCACCCCGTGATGTTTTTCTCACTCCTACTAGTGAATGTAATGTAACAAACACCCATACAATGCGCACCAACGTGATGTTTTTCTCACTCCTACTAGTGAATCTAATGTAACACACACGCATACAATGCACTCCACCCCGTGATGTTTTTCTCACTCCTACTAGTGAATGTAATGTAACACACACCCATACAATGCGCACCACCCCGTGATGTTTTTCTCACTCCTACTAGTGAATGTAATGTAACACACACCCATACAATGCGCACCACACCGTGATGTTTTTCTCACTCCTACTAGTGAATGTAATGTAACACACACCCATACAATGCGCACCACCCCGTGATGATTTTCTCACTCCTACTAGTGAAAGTAATGTAACACACACCCATACAATGCGCACCACCCCGTGATGTTTTTCTCACTCCTACTAGTGAATGTAATGTAACACACACCCATACAATGCGCACCACCCCGTGATGTTTTTCTCACTCCTACTAGTGAATGTAATGTAACACACACCCATACAATGCGCACCACCCCGTGATGTTTTTCTCACTCCTACTAGTGAATCTAATGTAACACACACCCATACAAGGCGCACCACCCCGTGATGTTTTTCTCACTCCTACTAGTGAATCTACTGTAACACACACCAATACAAGGCGCACCACCCCGTGATGTATTTCTCACTCCTACTAGTGAATGTAATGTAACACACACCCATACAATGCGCACCACCCCGTGATGTTTTTCTCACTCCTACTAGTGAATGTAATGTAACACACACCCATACAAGGCGCACCACCCCGTGATGTTTTTCTCACTCCTACTAGTGAATCTAATGTAACACACACCCATACAAGGCGCACCACCCCGTGATGTTTTTCTCACTCCTACTAGTGAATGTAATGTAACACACACCCATACAAGGCGCACCACCCCGTGATGTTTTTCTCACTCCTACTAGTGAATGTAATGTAACACACACCCATACAAGGCGCACCACCCCGTGATGTTTTTCTCACTCCTACTAGTGAATGTAATGTAACACACACCCATACAATGCGCACCACTCCGTGATGTTTTTCTCACTGCTACTAGTGAATCTAATGTAACACACACTCATACAATGCGCACCACCCCGTGATGTTTTACTCACTCCTACTAGTGAATCTAATGTAACACACACCCATACAATGCGCACCACCCCGTGATGTTTTTCTCACTCCTACTAGTGAATCTAATGTAACACACACCCATACAATGCACACCACCCAGTGATGTTTTTCTCACTCCTACTAGTGAATGTAATGTAACACACACCCATACAATGCGCACCACCCCGTGATGTTTTTCTCCCTCCTACTAGTGAATGTAATGTAACACACACCCATACAATGCGCACCACCCCGTGATGTTTTTCTCACTCCTACTAGTGAATCTAATGTAACACACACCCATACAAGGCGCACCACCCCGTGATGTTTTTCTCACTCCTACTAGTGAATGTAATGTAACACACACCCATACAAGGCGCACCACCCCGTGATGTTTTTCTCACTCCTACTAGTGAATGTAATGTAACACACACCCATACAAGGCGCACCACCCCGTGATGTTTTTCTCACTCCTACTAGTGAATGTAATGTAACACACACCCATACAATGCGCACCACCCCGTGATGTTTTTCTCACTGCTACTAGTGAATCTAATGTAACACACACTCATACAATGCGCACCACCCCGTGATGTTTTTCTCACTCCTACTAGTGAATCTAATGTAACACACACCCATACAATGCGCACCACCCCGTGATGTTTTTCTCACTCCTACTAGTGAATCTAATGTAACACACACCCATACAATGCACACCACCCAGTGATGTTTTTCTCACTCCTACTAGTGAATGTAATGTAACACACACCCATACAATGCGCACCACCCCGTGATGTTTTTCTCACTCCTACTAGTGAATGTAATGTAACACACACCCATACAATGCGCACCACCCCGTGATGTTTTTCTCACTCCTACTAGTGAATCTAATGTAACACACACCCATACAATGCGCACCACCCTGTGATGTTTTTCTCACTCCTACTAGTGAATCTAATGTAACACACACCCATACAATGCGCACCACCCCGTGATGTTTTTCTCACTCCTACTAGTGAATCTAATGTAACACACACCCATACAATGCGCATCACCCCGTGATGTTTTTCTCACTCCTACTAGTGAATCTAATGTAACACACACCCATACAAGGCGCACCACCCCGTGATGTTTTTCTCACTCCTACTAGTGAATCTAATGTAACACACACCCATACAAGGAGCACCACCCCGTGATGTTTTTCTCACTCCTACTAGTGAATCTAATGTAACACACACCCATACAAGGCGCACCACACCGTGATGTTTTTCTCACTCCTACTAGTGAATCTAATGTAACACACACCCATACAATGCGCACCACCCCGTGATGTTTATCTCACTCCTACTAGTGAATGTAATGTAACACACACCCATACAATGCGCACCACCCGGGAAGTTTTTCTCACTCCTACTAGTGAATCTAATGAAACACACACCCATACAATGCGCACCACCCCGTGATATTTTTCTGACTCCTACTAGTGAATGTAATGTAACACACACCCATACAATGCGCACCACCCCGTGATGTTTTTCTCACTCCTACTAGTGAATGTAATGTAACACACACCCATACAATGCGCACCACCCCGTGATGTTTTACTCACTCCTACTAGTGAATCTAATGTAACACACACCCATACAATTCGCACCACCCCGTGATGTTTTTCTCACTCCTACTAGTGAATCTAATGTAACACACACCCATACAATGCGCACCACCCCGTGATGTTTTTCTCACTCCTACTAGTGAATCTAATGTAACACACAGCCATACAAGGCGCACCACCCAGTGATGTTTTTCTCACTCCTACTAGTGAATCTAATGTAACACACACCCATACAAGGCGCACCACCCCGTGATGTTTTTCTCACTCCTACTAGTGAATCTAATGTAACACACACCCATACAAGGCGCACAACCCCGTGATGTTTTTCTCACTCCTACTAGTGAATGTAATGTAACACACACCCATACAATGCGCACCACCCCGTGATGTTTTTCTCACTGCTACTAGTGAATCTAATGTAACACACACCCATACAATGCGCACCACCCCGTGATGTTTTTCTCACTGCTACTAGTGAATCTAATGTAACACACACCCATACAATGCGCACCACCCCGTGATGTTTTTCTCACTCCTACTAGTGAATCTAATGTAACACACACCCATACAATGCGCACCACCCCGTGATGTTTTTCTCACTCCTACTAGTGAATGTAATGTAACAAACACCCATACAATGCGCACCACCCCGTGATGTTTTTCTCACTGCTACTAGTGAATCTAATGTAACACACACCCATACAATGCGCACCACCCCGTGATGTTTTTCTCACTGCTACTAGTGAATCTAATGTAACACACACCCATACAATGCGCACCACCCCGTGATGTTTTTCTCACTCCTACTAGTGAATCTAATGTAACACACACCCATACAATGCACACCACCCCGTGATGTTTTTCTCACTCCTACTAGTGAATGTAATGTAACACACACCCATACAATGCGCACCACCCCGTGATGTTTTTCTCACTCCTACTAGTGAATGTAATGTAACACACACCCATACAATGCGCACCACCCCGTGATGTTTTTCTCACTCCTACTAGTGAATGTAATGTAACACACACCCATACAATGCGCACCACCCCGTGATTATTTTCTCACTCCTACTAGTGAAAGTAATGTAACACACACCCATACAATGCGCACCACCCCGTGATGTTTTTCTCACTCCTACTAGTGAATGTAATGTAACACACACCCATACAATGCCCACCACCCCGTGATGTTTTTCTCACTCCTACTAGTGAATGTAATGTAACACACACCCATACAATGCGCACCACCCCGTGATGTTTTTCTCACTCCTACTAGTGAATCTAATGTAACACACACCCATACAAGGCGCACCACCCCGTGATGTTTTTCTCACTCCTACTAGTGAATCTACTGTAACACACACCCATACAAGGCGCACCACCCCGTGATGTATTTCTCACTCCTACTAGTGAATGTAATGTAACACACACCCATACAATGCGCACCACCCCGTGATGTTTTTCTCACTCCTACTAGTGAATGTAATGTAACACACACCCATACAAGGCGCACCACCCCGTGATGTTTTTCTCACTCCTACTAGTGAATCTAATGTAACACACACCCATACAATGCGCACCACCCCGTGATGTTTTTCTCACTCCTACTAGTGAATGTAATGTAACACACACCCATACAAGGCGCACCACCCCGTGATGTTTTTCTCACTCCTACTAGTGAATGTAATGTAACACACACCCATACAAGGCGCACCACCCCGTGATGTTTTTCTCACTCCTACTAGTGAATGTAATGTAACACACACCCATACAATGCGCACCACCCCGTGATGTTTTTCTCACTGCTACTAGTGAATCTAATGTAACACACACTCATACAATGCGCACCACCCCGTGATGTTTTTCTCACTCCTACTAGTGAATCTAATGTAACACACACCCATACAATGCGCACCACCCCGTGATGTTTTTCTCACTCCTACTAGTGAATGTAATGTAACAAACACACATACAATGCGCACCACCCCGTGATGTTTTTCTCACTCCTACTAGTGAATCTAATGTAACACACACCCATACAATGCACACCACCCAGTGATGTTTTTCTCACTCCTACTAGTGAATGTAATGTAACACACACCCATACAATGCGCACCACCCCGTGATGTTTTTCTCACTCCTACTAGTGAATGTAATGTAACACACACCCATACAATGCGCACCACCCCGTGATGTTTTTCTCACTCCTACTAGTGAATCTAATGTAACACACACCCATACAATGCGCACCACCCTGTGATGTTTTTCTCACTCCTACTAGTGAATCTAATGTAACACACACCCATACAATGCGCACCACCCCGTGATGTTTTTCTCACTCCTACTAGTGAATCTAATGTAACACACACCCATACAATGCGCACCACCCCGTGATGTTTTTCTCACTCCTACTAGTGAATCTAATGCAACACACACCCATACAAGGCGCACCACCCCGTGATGTTTTTCTCACTCCTACTAGTGAATCTAATGTAACACACACCCATACAAGGCGCACCACCCCGTGATGTTTTTCTCACTCCTACTAGTGAATCTAATGTAACACACACCCATACAAGGCGCACCACACCGTGATGTTTTTCTCACTCCTACTAGTGAATCTAATGTAACACACACCCATACAATGCGCACCACCCCGTGATGTTTATCTCACTCCTACTAGTGAATGTAATGTAACACACACCCATACAATGCGCACCACCCCGTGATGTTTTTCTCACTCCTACTAGTGAATCTAATGAAACACACACCCATACAATGCGCACCACCCCGTGATGTTTTTCTCACTGCTACTAGTGAATCTAATGTAACACACACCCATACAATGCGCGCACCACCCCGTGATGTTTTTCTCACTCCTACTAGTGAATCTAATGTAACACACACCCATACAATGCGCACCACCCCGTGATATTTTTCTGACTCCTACTAGTGAATGTAATGTAACACACACCCATACAATGCGCACCACCCCGTGATGTTTTTCTCACTCCTACTAGTGAATGTAATGTAACACACACCCATACAATGCGCACCACCCCGTGATGTTTTTCTCACTGCTACTAGTGAATCTAATGTAACACACACCCATACAATGCGCACCACCCCGTGATGTTTTTCTCACTGCTACTAGTGAATCTAATGTAACACACACCCATACAATGCGCACCACCCCGTGATGTTTTTCTCACTCCTAATAGTGAATCTAATGTAACACACACCCATACAATGCGCACCACCACGTGATGTTTTTCTCACTCCTACTAGTGAATGTAATGTAACGCACACCCATACAATGCGCACCACCCCGTGATGTTTTTCTCACTCCTACTAGTGAATCTAATGTAACACACACCCATACAATGCACACCACCCCGTGATGTTTTTCTCACTCCTACTAGTGAATGTAATGTAACACACACCCATACAATGCGCACCACCCCGTGATGTTTTTCTCACTCCTACTTGTGAATGTAATGTAACACACACCCATACAATGCGCACCACCCCGTGATGTTTTTCTCACTCCTACTAGTGAATGTAATGTAACACACACCCATACAATGCGCACCACCCCGTGATGTTTTACTCACTCCTACTAGTGAATCTAATGTAACACACACCCATACAATTCGCACCACCCCGTGATGTTTTTCTCACTCCTACTAGTGAATCTAATGTAACACACACCCATACAAGGCGCACCACCCAGTGATGTTTTTCTCACTCCTACTAGTGAATCTAATGTAACACACACCCATACAAGGCGCACCACCCCGTGATGTTTTTCTCACTCCTACTAGTGAATCTAATGTAACACACACTCATACAATGCGCACCAACCCGTGATGTTTATCTCACTCCTACTAGTGAATGTAATGTAACACACACCCATACAATGCGCACCACCCCGTGATGTTTTTCTCACTCCTACTAGTGAATCTAATGAAACACACACCCATACAATGCGCACCACCCCGTGATGTTTTTCTCACTGCTACTAGTGAATCTAATGTTACACACACCCATACAATGCGCACCACCCCGTGATGTTTTTCTCACTCCTACTAGTGAATCTAACGTAACACACACCCATACAATGCGCACCACCCCGTGATGTTTTTCTCACTCCTACTAGTGAATGTAATGTAACACACACCCATACAATGCGCACCACCCCGTGATGTTTTTCTCACTGCTACTAGTGAATCTAATGTAACACACACCCATACAATGCGCACCACCCCGTGATGTTTTTCTCACTCCTACTAGTGAATGTAATGTAACAAACAACCATACAATGCGCACCACCCCGTGATGTTTTTCTCACTCCTACTAGTGACTCTAATGTAACACACACCCATACAATTCACACCACCCCGTGATGTTTTTCTCACTCCTACTAGTGAATGTAATGTAACACACACCCATACAATGCGCACCACCCCGTGATGTTTTTCTCACTCCTACTAGTGTATGTAATGTAACACACACCCATACAATGCGCACCACCCCGTGATGTTTTTCTCACTCCTACTAGTGAATGTAATGTAACACACACCCATACAATGCGCACCACCCCGTGATGTTTTTCTCACTCCTACTAGTGAATCTAATGTAACACACACCCATACAATGCGCACCACCCCGTGATGATTTTCTCACTCCTCCTAGTGAAAGTAATGTAACACACACCCATACAATGCGCACCACCCCGTGATGTTTTTCTCACTCCTACTAGTGAATGTATTGTAACACACACCCATACAATGTGCACCACCCCGGGATGTTTTTCTCACTCCTACTAGTGAATGTAATGTAACACACACCCATACAATGCGCACCACCCCGTGATGTTTTTCTCACTCCTACTAGTGAATCTAATGTAACACACACCCATACAAGGCGCACCACCCCGTGATGTTTTTCTCACTCCTACTAGTGAATCTACTGTAACACACACCCATACAAGGCGCACCACCCCGTGATGTATTTCTCACTCCTACTAGTGAATGTAATGTAACACACACCCATACAATGCGCACCACCCCGTGATGTTTTTCTCACTCCTACTAGTGAATGTAATGTAACACACACCCATACAAGGCGCACCACCCCGTGATGTTTTTCTCACTCCTACTAGTGAATCTAATGTAACACACACCCATAAAAGGCGCACCACCCCGTGATGTTTTTCTCACTCCTACTAGTGAATGTAATGTAACACACACCCATACAAGGCGCACCACCCCGTGATGTTTTTCTCACTCCTACTAGTGAATGTAATGTAACACACACCCATACAAGGCGCACCACCCCGTGATGTTTTTCTCACTCCTACTAGTGAATGTAATGTAACACACACCCATACAATGCGCACCACCCCGTGATGTTTTTCTCACTGCTACTAGTGAATCTAATGTAACACACACTCATACAATGCGCACCACCCCGTGATGTTTTTCTCACTCCTACTAGTGAATCTAATGTAACACACACCCATACAATGCGCACCACCCCGTGATGTTTTTCTCACTCCTACTAGTGAATGTAATGTAACAAACACCCATACAATGCGCACCACCCCGTGATGTTTTTCTCACTCCTCCTAGTGAATCTAATGTAACACAAACCCATACAATGCACACCACCCAGTGATGTTTTTCTCACTCCTACTAGTGAATGTAATGTAACACACACCCATACAATGCGCACCACCCCGTGATGTTTTTCTCACTCCTACTAGTGAATGTAATGTAACACACACCCATACAATGCGCACCACCCCGTGATGTTTTTCTCACTCCTACTAGTGAATGTAATGTAACACACACCCATACAATGCCCACCACCCGTGATGTTTTTCTCACTCCTACTAGTGAATGTAATGTAACACACACCCATACAATGCGCACCACCCCGTGATGTTTTTCTCACTCCTACTAGTGAATCTAATGTAACACACACCCATACAAGGCGCACCACCCCGAGATGTTTTTCTCACTCCTACTAGTGAATCTAATGTAAGACACACCCATACAAGGCGCACCACCCCGTGATGTTTATCTCACTCCTACTAGTGAATGTAATGTAACACACACCCATACAATGCGCACCACCCCGTGATGTTTTTCTCACTCCTACTAGTGAATCTAATGAAACACACACCCATACAATGCGCACCACCCCGTGATGTTTTTCTCACTGCTACTAGTGAATCTAATGTAACACACACCCATACAATGCGCGCACCACCCCGTGATGTTTTTCTCACTCCTACTAGTGAATCTAATGTAACACACACCCATACAATGCGCACCACCCCGTGATATTTTTCTGACTCCTACTAGTGAATGTAATGTAACACACACCCATACAATGCGCACCACCCCGTGATGTTTTTCTCACTCCTACTAGTGAATGTAATGTAACACACACCCATACAATGCGCACCACCCCGTGATGTTTTTCTCACTGCTACTAGTGAATCTAATGTAACACACACCCATACAATGCGCACCACCCCGTGATGTTTTTCTCACTGCTACTAGTGAATCTAATGTAACACACACCCATACAATGCGCACCACCCCGTGATGTTTTTCTCACTCCTAATAGTGAATCTAATGTAACACACACCCATAAAATGCGCACCACCACGTGATGTTTTTCTCACTGCTACTAGTGAATCTAATGTAACACACACCCATACAATGCGCACCACCCCGTGATGTTTTTCTCACTCCTACTAGTGAATGTAATGTAACAAACACCCATACAATGCGCACCACCCCGTGATGTTTTTCTCACTCCTCCTAGTGAATCTAATGTAACACACACCCATACAATGCACACCACCCAGTGATGTTTTTCTCACTCCTACTAGTGAATGTAATGTAACACACACCCATACAATGCGCACCACCCCGTGATGTTTTTCTCACTCCTACTAGTGAATGTAATGTAACACACACCCATACAATGCGCACCACCCCGTGATGTTTTTCTCACTCCTACTAGTGAATGTAATGTAACACACACCCATACAATGCGCACCACCCGTGATGTTTTTCTCACTCCTACTAGTGAATCTAATGTAACACACACCCATACAATGCGCACCACCCCGTGATGTTTTTCTCACTGCTACTAGTGAATCTAATGTAACACACACCCATACAATGCGCACCACCCCGTGATGTTTTTCTCACTCCTAATAGTGAATCTAATGTAACACACACCCATAAAATGCGCACCACCACGTGATGTTTTTCTCACTCCTACTAGTGAATGTAATGTAACGCACACCCATACAATGCGCACCACCCCGTGATGTTTTTCTCACTTCTACTAGTGAATCTAATGTAACACACACCCATACAATGCACACCACCCCGTGATGTTTTTCTCACTCCTACTAGTGAATGTAATGTAACACACACCCATACAATGCGCACCACCCCGTGATGTTTTTCTCACTCCTACTAGTGAATGTAATGTAACACACACCCATACAATGCGCACCACCCCGTGATGTTTTTCTCACTCCTACTAGTGAATGTAATGTAACACACACCCATACAATGCGCACCACCCCGTGATGTTTTACTCACTCCTACTAGTGAATCTAATGTAACACACACCCATACAATTCGCACCACCCCGTGATGTTTTTCTCACTCCTACTAGTGAATCTAATGTAACACACACCCATACAATTCGCACCACCCCGTGATGTTTTTCTCACTCCTACTAGTGAATCTAATGTAACACACACCCATACAATGCGCACCACCCCGTGATGTTTTTCTCACTCCTACTAGTTAATCTAATGTAACACACACCCATACAATGCGCACCACCCCGTGATGTTTTTCTCACTGCTACTAGTGAATCTAATGTAACACACACCCATACAATGCGCACCACCCCGTGATGTTTTTCTCACTGCTACTAGTGAATCTAATGTAACACACACCCATACAATGCGCACCAACCCGTGATGTTTATCTCACTCCTACTAGTGAATGTAATGTAACACACACCCATACAATGCGCACCACCCCGTGATGTTTTTCTCACTCCTACTAGTGAATCTAATGAAACACACACCCATACAATGCGCACCACCCCTTGATGTTTTTCTCACTGCTACTAGTGAATCTAATGTAACACACACCCATACAATGCGCACCACCCCATGATGTTTTTCTCACTAATACTAGTGAATCTAACGTAACACACACCCATACAATGTGCACCACCCCGTGATGTTTTTCTCACTCCTACTAGTGAATGTAACGTAACACACACCCATACAATGCGCACCACCCCGTGATGTTTTTCTCACTGCTACTAGAGAATCTAATGTAACACACACCCATACAATGCGCACCACCCCGTGATGTTTTTATCACTCCTACTAGTGAATGTAATGTAACAAACAACCATACAATGCGCACCACCCCGTGATGTTTTTCTCACTCCTACTAGTGAATCTAATGTAACACACACCCATACAATGCACACCACCCCGTGATGTTTTTCTCACTCCTACTAGTGAATGTAATGTAACACACACCCATACAATGCGCACCACCCCGTGATGTTTTTCTCACTCCTACTAGTGGATGTAATGTAACACACACCCATACAATGCGCACCACCCCGTGATGTTTTTCTCACTCCTACTAGTGAATGTAATGTAACACACACCCATACAATGCGCACCACCCCGTGATGTTTTTCTCACTCCTACTAGTGAATGTAATGTAACACACACCCATACAATGCGCACCACCCCGTGATGATTTTCTCACTCCTACTAGTGAAAGTAATGTAACACACACCCATACAATGCGCACCACACCGTGATGTTTTTCTCACTCCTACTAGTGAATGTAATGTAACACACACCCATACAATGCGCACCACCCCGTGATGTTTTTCTCACTCCTACTAGTGAATGTAATGTAACACACACCCATACAATGCGCACCACCCCGTGATGTTTTTCTCACTCCTACTAGTGAATGTAATGTAACACACACCCATACAAGGCGCACCACCCCGTGATGTTTTTCTCACTCCTACTAGTGAATGTAATGTAACACACACCCATACAAGGCGCACCACCCCGTGATGTTTTTCTCACTCCTACTAGTGAATCTACTGTAACACACACCCATACAAGGCGCACCACCCCGTGATGTTTTTCTCACTCCTACTAGTGAATGTAATGTAACACACACCCATACAATGCGCACCACCCCGTGATGTTTTTCTCACTCCTACTAGTGAATGTAATGTAACACAAACCCATACAAGGCGCACCACCCCGTGATGTTTTTCTCACTCCTACTAGTGAATCTAATGTAACACACACCCATACAAGGCGCACCACCCCGTGATGTTTTTCTCACTCCTACTAGTGAATGTAATGTAACACACACCCATACAAGGCGCACAACCCCGTGATGTTTTTCTCACTCCTACTAGTGAATGTAATGTAACACACACCCATACAATGCGCACCACCCCGTGATGTTTTTCTCACTCCTACTAGTGAATGTAATGTAACACACACCCATACAATGCGCACCACCCCGTGATGTTTTTCTCACTCCTACTAGTGAATGTAATGTAACACACACCCATACAATGCGCACCACCCCGTGATGTTTTTCTCACTGCTACTAGTGAATCTAATGTAACACACACCCATACAATGCGCACCACCCCGTGATGTTTTTTCTCACTGCTACTAGTGAATCTAATGTAACACACACCCATACAATGCGCACTACCCCGTGATGTTTTTCTCACTCCTACTAGTGAATCTAATGTAACACACACCCATACAATGCGCATCACCCCGTGATGTTTTTCTCACTCCTACTAGTGAATGTAATGTAACAAACACCCATACAATGCACACCACCCCGTGATGTTTTTCTCACTCCTACTAGTGAATCTAATGTAACACACACCCATACAATGCGCACCACCCCGTGATGTTTTTCTCACTCCTACTAGTGAATGTAATGTAACACACACCCATACAATGCGCACCACCCCGTGATGTTTTTCTCACTCCTACTAGTGAATGTAATGTAACACACACCCATACAATGCGCACCACCCCGTGATGTTTTTCTCACTGCTACCAGTGAATCTAATGTAACACACACCCATACAATGCGCACCACGCCGTGATGTTTTTCTCACTCCTACTAGTGAATATAATGTAACACACACCCATACAATGCGCACCACCCCGTGATGTTTTTCTCACTCCTACTATTGAATGTAATGTAACACACAGCCATACAATGCGCACCACCCCGTGATGTTTTTCTCACTCCTACTAGTGAATGTAATGTAACACACACCCATACAATGCGCACCACCCCGTGATGTTTTTCTCACTGCTACTAGTGAATCTAATGTAACACACACCCATACAATGCGCACCACCCCGTGATGTTTTTCTCACTGCTACTAGTGAATCTAATGTAACACACACCCATACAATGCGCACCACCCCGTGATGTTTTTCTCACTGCTACTAGTGAATCTAACGTAACACACACCCATACAATGCGCACCACCCCGTGATGATTTTCTCACTCCTACTAGTGAAAGTAATGTAACACACACCCATACAACGCGCACCACACCGTGATGTTTTTCTCACTCCTACTAGTGAATGTAATGTAACACACACCCATACAACGCGCACCACCCCGTGATGTTTTTCTCACTCCTACTAGTGAATGTAATGTAACACACACCCATACAATGCGCACCACCCCGTGATGTTTTTCTCACTCCTACTAGTGAATGTAATGTAACACACACCCTTACAAGGCGCACCACCCCGTGATGCTTTTCTCACTCCTACTAGTGAATCTACTGTAACACACTCCCATACAAGGCGCACCACCCCGTGATGTTTTTCTCACTCCTACTAGTGAATGTAATGTAACACACACCCATACAATGCGCACCACCCCGTGATGTTTTTCTCACTCCTACTAGTGAATGTAATGTAACACACACCCATACAAGGCGCACCACCCCGTGATGTTTTTCTCACTCCTACTAGTGAATCTAATGTAACACACACCCATACAAGGCGCACCACCCCGTGATGTTTTTCTCACTCCTAATAGTGAATGTAATGTAACACACACCCATACAAGGCGCACCACCCCGTGATGTTTTTCTCACTCCTACTAGTGAATGTAATGTAACACACACCCGTACAAGGCGCACCACCACGTGATGTTTTTCTCACTCCTACTAGTGAATGTAATGTAACACACACCCATACAAGGCGCACCACCCCGTGATGTTTTTCTCACTGCTACTAGTGAATCTAATGTAACACACACCCATACAAGGCGCACCACCCCGCGATGTTTTTCTCACTCCTAATAGTGAATCTAATGTAACACACACCCATACAATGCGCACCACCACGTGATGTTTTTCTCACTCCTACTAGTGAATGTAATGTAACGCACACCCATACAATGCGCACCACCCCGTGATGTTTTTCTCACTCCTACTAGTGAATCTAATGTAACACACACCCATACAATGCACACCACCCCGTGATGTTTTTCTCACTCCTACTAGTGAATGTAATGTAACACACACCCATACAATGCGCACCACCCCGTGATGTTTTTCTCACTCCTACTAGTGAATGTAATGTAACACACACCCATACAATGCGCACCACCCCGTGATGTTTTTCTCACTCCTACTAGTGAATGTAATGTAACACACACCCATACAATGCGCACCACCCCATGATGTTTTACTCACTCCTACTAGTGAATCTAATGTAACACACACCCATACAATTCGCACCACCCCGTGATGTTTTTCTCACTCCTACTAGTGAATCTAATGTAACACACACACATACAATGCGCACCACCCCGTGATGTTTTTCTCACTCCTACTAGTGAATCTAATGTAACACACACCCATACAAGGCGCACGACCCAGTGATGTTTTTCTCACTCCTACTAGTGAATCTAATGTAACACACACCCATACAAGGCGCACCACCCCGTGATGTTTTTCTCACTCATACTAGTGAATCTAATGTAACACACACCCATACAATGCGCACCAACCCGTGATGTTTATCTCACTCCTATAGTGAATGTAATGTAACACACACCCATACAATGCGCACCACCCCGTGATGTTTTTCTCACTCCTACTAGTGAATCTAATGAAACACACACCCATACAATGCGCACCACCCCGTGATGTTTTTCTCACTGCTACTAGTGAATCTAATGTAACACACACCCATACAATGCGCACCACCCCATGATGTTTTTCTCACTCCTACTAGTGAATCTAACGTAACACACACCCATACAATGCGCACCACCCCGTGATGTTTTACTCACTCCTACTAGTGAATCTAATGTAACACACACCCATACAATTCGCACCACCCCGTGATGTTTTTCTCACTCCTACTAGTGAATCTAATGTAACACACACCCATACAATGCGCACCACCCCGTGATGTTTTTCTCACTCCTACTAGTGAATCTAATGTAACACACACCCATACAAGGCGCACGACCCAGTGATGTTTTTCTCACTCCTACTAGTGAATCTAATGTAACACACACCCATACAAGGCGCACCACCCCGTGATGTTTTTCTCACTCCTACTAGTGAATCTAATGTAACACACACCCATACAATGCGCACCAACCCGTGATGTTTATCTCACTCCTACTAGTGAATGTAATGTAACACACACCCATACAATGCGCACCACCCCGTGATGTTTTTCTCACTCCTACTAGTGAATCTAATGAAACACACACCCATACAATGCGCACCACCCCGTGATGTTTTTCTCACTGCTACTAGTGAATCTAATGTAACACACACCCATACAATGCGCACCACCCCGTGATGTTTTTCTCACTCCTACTAGTGAATCTAACGTAACACACACCCATACAATGCGCACCACCCCGTGATGTTTTGCTCACTCCTACTAGTGAATCTAATGTAACACACACCCATACAATTCGCACCACCCCGTGATGTTTTTCTCACTCCTACTAGTGAATCTAATGTAACACACACCCATACAATGCGCACCACCCCGTGATGTTTTTCTCACTCCTACTAGTGAATCTAATGTAACACACACCCATACAAGGCGCACGACCCAGTGATGTTTTTCTCACTCCTACTAGTGAATCTAATGTAACACACACCCATACAATGCGCACCACCCCGTTAATTTTTTCTCACTCCTACTAGTGAATCTAATGTAACACACACCCATACAAGGAGCACGACCCAGTGATGTTTTTCTCACTCATACTAGTGAATCTAATGTAACACACACCCATACAATGCGCACCAACGCGTGATGTTTATCTCACTCCTACTAGTGAATGTAATGTAACACACACCCATACAATGCGCACCACCCCGTGATGTTTTTCTCACTCCTACTAGTGAATCTAATGAAACACACACCCATACAATGCGCACCACCCCGTGATGTTTTTCTCACTGCTACTAGTGAATCTAATGTAACACACACCCATACAATGCGCACCACTCCGTGATGTTTTTCTCACTCCTACTAGTGAATCTAACGTAACACACACCCATACAATGCGCACCACCCCGTGATGTTTTTCTCACTCCTACTAGTGAATGTAATGTAACACACACCCATACAATGCGCACCACCCCGTGATGTTTTTCTCACTGCTACTAGTGAATCTAATGTAACACACACCCATAAAATGCGCACCACCCCGTGATGTTTTTCTCACTCCTACTAGTGAATGTAATGTAACAAACAACCATACAATGCGCACCACCCCGTGATGTTTTTCTCACTCCTACTAGTGAATCTAATGTAACACACACCCATACAATGCACACCACCCCGTGATGTTTTTCTCACTCCTACTAGTGAATGTAATGTAACACACACCCATACAATGCGCACTACCCCGTGATGTTTTTCTCACTCCTACTAGTGTATGTAATGTAACACACACCCATACAATGCGCACCACCCCGTGATGTTTTTCTCACTCCTACTAGTGAATCTAATGTAACACACACCCATACAAGGCGCACCACCCCGTGATGTTTTTCTCACTCCTACTAGTGAATGTAATGTAACACACACCCATACAAGGCGCACCACCCCGTGATGTTTTTCTCACTCCTACTAGTGAATGTAATGTAACACACACCCATACAATGCGCACCACCCCGTGATGTTTTTCTCACTCCTACTAGTGAATGTAATGTAACACACACCCATACAATGCGCACCACCACGTGATGTTTTTCTCACTCCTCCTAGTGAATCTAATGTAACACACACCCATACAATGCGCACCACCCAGTGATGTTTTTCTCACTCCTACTAGTGAATGTAATGTAACACACACCCATACAATGCGCACCACCCCGTGATGTTTTTCTCACTCCTACTAGTGAATGTAATGTAACACACACCCATACAATGCGCACCACCCCGTGATGTTTTTCTCACTCCTACTAGTGAATGTAATGTAACACACACCCATACAATGCGCACCACCCCGTGATGTTTTTCTCACTCCTACTAGTGAATCTAATGTAACACACACCCATACAATGCGCACCACCCCGTGATGTTTTTCTCACTCCTACTAGTGAATCTAATGTAACACACACCCATACAAGGCGCACCACCCCGTGATGTTTTTCTCACTCCTACTAGTGAATCTAATGTAACACACACCCATACAAGGCGCACCACCCCGTGATGTTTTTCTCACTCCTACTAGTGAATCTAATGTAACACACACCCATACAAGGCGCACCACCCCGTGATGTTTTTCTCACTCCTACTAGTGAATCTAATGTAACACACACCCATACAAGGCGCACCACCCCGTGATGTTTATCTCACTCCTACTAGTGAATGTAATGTAACACACACCCATACAATGCGCACCACCCCGTGAGGTTTTTCTCACTCCTACTAGTGAATCTAATGAAACACACACCCATACAATGCGCACCACCCCGTGATGTTTTTCTCACTGCTACTAGTGAATCTAATGTAACACACACCCATACAATGCGCGCACCACCCCGTGATGTTTTTCTCACTCCTACTAGTGAATCTAATGTAACACACACCCATACAATGCGCACCACCCCGTGATATTTTTCTGACTCCTACTAGTGAATGTAATGTAACACACACCCATACAATGCGCACCACCCCGTGATGTTTTTCTCACTCCTGCTAGTGAATGTAATGTAACACACACCCATACAATGCGCACCACCCCGTGATGTTTTTCTCACTGCTACTAGTGAATCTAATGTAACACACACCCATACAATGCGCACCACCCCGTGATGTTTTTCTCACTCCTAATAGTGAATCTAATGTAACGCACACCCATACAATGCGCACCACCCCGTGATGTTTTTCTCACTCCTACTAGTGAATGTAATATAACACACACCCATACAATGCGCACCACCCCGTAATGTTTTTCTCACTGCTAATAGTGAATCTAATGTAACACACACTCATACAATGCGCACCACCCCGTGATGTTTTTCTCACTCCTACTAGTGAATCTAATGTAACACACACCCATACAATGCGCACCACCCCGTGATGTTTTTCTCACTCCTACTAGTGAATGTAATGTAACACACACCCATACAATGCGCACCACCCCGTGATGTTTTTCTCACTCCTCCTAGTGAATCTAATGTAACACACACCCATACAATGCGCACCACCCAGTGATGTTATTCTCACTCCTACTAGTGAATGTAATGTAACACACACCCATACAATGCGCACCACCCCGTGATGTTTTTCTCACTCCTACTAGTGAATGTAATGTAACACACACCCATACAATGCGCACCACCCCGTGATGTTTTTCTCACTCCTACTAGTGAATCTAATGTAACACACACCCATACAATGCGCACCACCCCGTGATGTTTTTCTCACTCCTACTAGTGAATCTAATGTAACACACACCCATACAATGCGCACCACCCCGTGATGTTTTTCTCACTCCTACTAGTGAATCTAATGTAACACACACCCATACAAGGCGCACCACCCCGTGATGTTTTTCTCACTCCTACTAGTGAATCTAATGTAACACACACCCATACAAGGCGCACCACCCCGTGATGTTTTTCTCAATCCTACTAGTGAATCTAATGTAACACACACCCATACAAGGCGCACCACCCCGTGATGTTTTTCTCACTCCTACTAGTGAATCTAATGTAACACACACCCATACAAGGCGCACCACCCCGTGATGTTTATCTCACTCCTACTAGTGAATGTAATGTAACACACACCCATACAATGCGCACCACCCCGTGAGGTTTTTCTCACTCCTACTAGTGAATCTAATGAAACACACACCCATACAATGCGCACCACCCCGTGATGTTTTTCTCACTGCTACTAGTGAATCTAATGTAACACACACCCATACAATGCGCGCACCACCCCGTGATGTTTTTCTCACTCCTACTAGTGTATCTAATGTAACACACACCCATACAATGCGCACCACCCCGTGATATTTTTCTGACTCCTACTAGTGAATGTAATGTAACACACACCCATACAATGCGCACCACCCCGTGATGTTTTTCTCACTCCTACTAGTGAATGTAATGTAACACACACCCATACAATGCGCACCACCCCGTGATGTTTTTCTCACTGCTACTAGTGAATCTAATGTAACACACACCCATACAATGCGCACCACCCCGTGATGTTTTTCTCACTCCTAATAGTGAATCTAATGTAACGCACACCCATACAATGCGCACCACCCCGTGATGTTTTTCTCACTCATACTAGTGAATGTAATGTAACGCACACACATACAATGCGCACCACCGCGTGATGTTTTTCTCACTCCTACTAGTGAATCTAATGTAACACACACCCATACAATGCGCACCACCCCGTGATGTATTTCTCACTCCTACTAGTGAATGTAATGTAACACACACCCATACAATGCGCACCACCCCGTGATGTTTTTCTCACTCCTAATAGTGAATGTAATGTAACACACACCCATACAATGCGCACCACCCCGTGATGTTTTTCTCACTCCTACTAGTGAATCTAATGTAACACACACCCATACAATGCGCACCACCCCGTGATGTTTTTCTCACTCCTACTAGTGTATCTAATGTAACACACACCCATACAATGCGCACCACCCCGTGATGTTTTTCTCACTCCTACTAGTGAATCTAATGTAACACACACCCATACAAGGCGCACCACCCCGTGATGTTTTTCTCACTCCTACTAGTGAATCTAATGTAACACACACCCATACAAGGCGCACCACCCCGTGATGTTTTTCTCACTCCTACTAGTGAATCTAATGTAACACACACCCATACAAGGCGCACCACCCCGTGATGTTTTTCTCACTCCTACTAGTGAATCTAATGTAACACACACCCATACAAGGCGCACCACCCCGTGATGTTTATCTCACTCCTACTAGTGAATGTAATGTAACACACACCCATACAATGCGCACCACCCCGTGAGGTTTTTCTCACTCCTACTAGTGAATCTAATGAAACACACACCCATACAATGCGCACCACCCCGTGATGTTTTTCTCACTGCTACTAGTGAATCTAATGTAACACACACCCATACAATGCGCGCACCACCCCGTGATGTTTTTCTCACTCCTACTAGTGAATCTAATGTAACACACACCCAGACAATGCGCACCACCCCGTGATATTTTTCTCACTCCTACTAGTGAATGTAATGTAACACACACCCATACAATGCGCACCACCCCGTGATGTTTTTCTCACTCCTACTAGTGAATGTAATGTAACACACACCCATACAATGCGCACCACCCCGTGATGTTTTTCTCACTGCTACTAGTGAATCTAATGTAACACACACCCATACAATGCGCACCACCCCGTGATGTTTTTCTCACTCCTAATAGTGAATCTAATGTAACGCACACCCATACAATGCGCACCACCCCGTGATGTTTTTCTCACTCCTACTAGTGAATGTAATGTAACACACACCCATACAATGCGCACCACCCAGTGATGTTTTTCTCACTCCTACTAGTGAATGTAATGTAACACACACCCATACAATGCGCACCACCCCGTGATGTTTTTCTCACTCCTACTAGTGAATGTAATGTAACACACACCCATACAATGCGCACCACCCCGTGATGTTTTTCTCACTCCTACTAGTGAATCTAATGTAACACACACCCATACAATGCGCACCACCCCGTGATGTTTTTCTCACTCCTACTAGTGAATCTAATGTAACACACACCCATACAATGCGCACCACCCCGTGATGTTTTTCTCACTGCTACTAGTGAATCTAATGTAACACACACCCATACAAGGCGCACCACCCCGTGATGTTTTTCTCACTCCTACTAGTGAATCTAATGTAACACACACCCATACAAGGCGCACCACCCCGTGATGTTTTTCTCACTCCTACTAGTGAATCTAATGTAACACACACCCATACAAGGCGCACCACCCCGTGATGTTTTTCTCACTCCTACTAGTGAATCTAATGTAACACACACCCATACAAGGCGCACCACCCCGTGATGTTTATCTCACTCCTACTAGTGAATGTAATGTAACACACACCCATACAATGCGCACCACCCCGTGAGGTTTTTCTCACTCCTACTAGTGAATCTAATGAAACACACACCCATACAATGCGCACCACCCCGTGATGTTTTTCTTACTGCTACTAGTGAATCTAATGTAACACACACCCATACAATGCGCGCACCACCCCGTGATGTTTTTCTCACTCCTACTAGTGAATCTAATGTAACACACACCCATACAATGCGCGCCACCCCGTGATATTTTTCTGACTCCTACTAGTGAATGTAATGTAACACACACCCATACAATGCGCACCACCCCGTGATGTTTTTCTCACTCCTACTAGTGAATCTAATGTAACACACACCCATACAATGCGCACCACCCCGTGATGTTTTTCTCACTCCTACTAGTGAATGTAATGTAACACACACCCATACAATGCGCACCACCCCGTGATGTTTTTCTCACTCCTACTAGTGAATGTAATGTAACACACACCCATACAATGCGCACCACCCCGTGATGTTTTTCTCACTCCTACTAGTGAATGTAATGTAACACACACCCATACAATGCGCACGACCCCGTGATGTTTTACTCACTCCTACTAGTGAATCTAATGTAACACACACCCATACAATTCGCACCACCCCGTGATGTTTTTCTCACTCCTACTAGTGAATCTAATGTAACACACACCCATACAATGCGCACCACCCCGTGATGTTTTTCTCACTCCTACTAGTGAATCTAATGTAACACACACCCATACAAGGCGCACCACCCCGTGATGTTTTTCTCACTCCTACTAGTGAATCTAATGTAACACACACCCATACAAGGCGCACCACCTCGTGATGTTTTTCTCACTCCTACTAGTGAATCTAATGTAACACACACCAATACAATGCGCACCAACCCGTGATGTTTATCTCACTCCTACTAGTGAATGTAATGTAACACACACCCATACAATGCGCACCACCCTGTGATGTTTTTCTCACTCCTACTAGTGAATCTAATGAAACACACACCCATACAATGCGCACCACCCCGTGATTTTTTCTCACTGCTACTAGTGAATCTAATGTAACACACACCCATACAAGGCGCACCACCCCGTGATGTTTTTCTCACTCCTACTAGTGAATGTAATGTAACACACACCCAGACAATGCGCACCACCCCGTGATATTTTTCTCACTCCTACTAGTGAATGTAATGTAACACACACCCATACAAGGCGCACCACCCCGTGATGTTTTTCTCACTCCTACTAGTGAATGTAATGTAACACACACCCATACAAGGCGCACAACCCCGTGATGTTTTTCTCACTCCTACTAGTGAATGTAATGTAACACACACCCATACAATGCGCACCACCCCGTGATGTTTTTCTCACTCCTACTAGTGAATGTAATGTAACACACACCCATACAATGCGCACCACCCCGTGATGTTTTTCTCACTGCTACTAGTGAATCTAATTTAACACACACCCATACAATGCGCACCACCCCGTGATGTTTTTCTCACTGCTACTAGTGAATCTAATGTAACACACACCCATACAATGCGCACCACCCCGTGATGTTTTTCTCACTCCTACTAGTGAATCTAATGTAACACACACCCATACAATGCGCACCACCCCGTGATGTTTTTCTCACTCCTACTAGTGAATGTAATGTAACAAACACCCATACAATGCACACCACCCCGTGATGTTTTTCTCACTCCTACTAGTGAATCTAATGTAACACACACCCATACAATGCGCACCACCCCGTGATGTTTTTCTCACTGCTACTAGTGAATCTAATGTAACACACACCCATACAATGCGCACCACCCCGTGATGTTTTTCTCACTGCTACTAGTGAATCTAATGTAACACACACCCATACAATGCGCACCACCCCGTGATGTTTTTCTCACTCCTACTAGTGAATCTAATGTAACACACACCCATACAATGCGCACCACCCCGTGATATTTTTCTGACTCCTACTAGTGAATGTAATGTAACACACACCCATACAATGCGCACCACCCCGTGATGTTTTTCTCACTCCTACTAGTGAATGTAATGTAACACACACCCATACAATGCGCACCACCCCGTGGTGTTTTTCTCACTCCTACTAGTGAATGTAATGTAACACACACCCATACAATGCGCACCACCCCATGATGTTTTTCTCACTCCTACTAGTGAATGTAATGTAACAAACACCCATACAATGCGCACCACCCCGTGATGTTTTACTCACTCCTACTAGTGAATCTAATGTAACACACACCCATACAATTCGCACCACCCCGTGATGTTTTTCTCACTCCTACTAGTGAATCTAATGTAACACACACCCATACAATGCGCACCACCCCGTGATGTTTTTCTCACTCCTACTAGTGAATCTAATGTAACACACACCCATACAAGGCGCACCACCCCGTGATGTTTTTCTCACTCCTACTAGTGAATCTAATGTAACACACACCCATACAAGGCGCACCACCCCGTGATGTTTTTCTCACTCCTACTAGTGAATCTAATGTAACACACACCCATACAAGGCGCACCACCCCGTGATGTTTTTCTCACTCCTACTAGTGAATCTAATGTAACACACACCCATACAATGCGCACCAACCCGTGATGTTTATCTCACTCCTACTAGTGAATGTAATGTAACACACACCCATACAATGCGCACCACCCCGTGATGTTTTTCTCACTCCTACTAGTGAATCTAATGAAACACACACCCATACAATGCGCACCACCCCGTGATGTTTTTCTCACTCCTACTAGTGAATCTAATGTAACACACACCCATACAATGCGCACCACCCCGTGATGTTTTTCTCACTCCTACTAGTGAATCTAATGTAACACACACCCATACAAGGCGCACCACCCCGTGATGTTTTTCTCACTCCTACTAGTGAATCTAATGTAACACACACCCATACAAGGCGCACCACCCCGTGATGTTTTTCTCACTCCTACTAGTGAATCTAATGTAACACACACCCATACAATGCGCACCAACCCGTGATGTTTATCTCACTCCTACTAGTGAATGTAATGTAACACACACCCATACAATGCGCACCACCCCGTGATGTTTTTCTCACTCCTACTAGTGAATCTAATGAAACACACACCCATACAATGCGCACCACCCCGTGATGTTTTTCTCACTCCTACTAGTGAATGTAATGTAACACACACCCATACAATGCGCACCACCCCGTGATGTTTTTCTCACTCCTACTAGTGAATGTAATGTAACACACACCCATACAATGCGCACCACCCCGTGATGTTTTTCTCACTCCTACTAGTGAATGTAATGTAACAAACACCCATACAATGCGCACCACCCCGTGATGTTTTACTCACTCCTACTAGTGAATCTAATGTAACACACACCCATACAATTCGCACCACCCCGTGATGTTTTTCTCACTCCTACTAGTGAATCTAATGTAACACACACCCATACAATGCGCACCACCCCGTGATGTTTTTCTCACTCCTACTAGTGAATCTAATGTAACACACACCCATACAAGGCGCACCACCCCGTGATGTTTTTCTCACTCCTACTAGTGAATCTAATGTAACACACACCCATACAAGGCGCACCACCCCGTGATGTTTTTCTCACTCCTACTAGTGAATCTAATGTAACACACACCCATACAATGCGCACCAACCCGTGATGTTTATCTCACTCCTACTAGTGAATGTAATGTAACACACACCCATACAATGCGCACCACCCCGTGATGTTTTTCTCACTCCTACTAGTGAATCTAATGAAACACACACCCATACAATGCGCACCACCCCGTGATGTTTTTCTCACTCCTACTAGTGAATCTAATGTAACACACACCCATACAATGCGCACCACCCCGTGATGTTTTTCTCACTCCTACTAGTGAATCTAATGTAACACACACCCATACAAGGCGCACCACCCCGTGATGTTTTTCTCACTCCTACTAGTGAATCTAATGTAACACACACCCATACAAGGCGCACCACCCCGTGATGTTTTTCTCACTCCTACTAGTGAATCTAATGTAACACACACCCATACAATGCGCACCAACCCGTGATGTTTATCTCACTCCTACTAGTGAATGTAATGTAACACACACCCATACAATGCGCACCACCCCGTGATGTTTTTCTCACTCCTACTAGTGAATCTAATGAAACACACACCCATACAATGCGCACCACCCCGTGATGTTTTTCTCACTCCTGCTAGTGAATCTAATGAAACACACACCCATACAATGCGTACCACCCCGTGATGTTTTTCTCACTGCTACTAGTGAATCTAATGTAACACACACCCATACAATGCGCACCACCCCGTGATGTTTTTCTCACTCCTACTAGTGAATCTAACGTAACACACACCCATACAATGCGCACCACCCCGTGATGTTTTTCTCACTCCTACTAGTGAATGTAATGTAACACACACCCATACAATGCGCACCACCCCGTGATGTTTTTCTCACTGCTACTAGTGAATGTAATGTAACACACACCCATACAATGCGCACCACCCCGTGATGTTTTTCTCACTCCTACTAGTGAATGTAATGTAACAAACACCCATACAATGCACACCACCCCGTGATGTTTTTCTCACTCCTACTAGTGAATGTAATGTAACACACACCCATACAATGCGCACAACCCCGTGATGTTTTTCTCACTCCTACTAGTGGATGTAATGTAACACACACCCATACAATGCGCACCACCCCGTGATGTTTTTCTCACTCCTACTAGTGAATGTAATGTAACACACACCAATACAATGCGCACCACCCCGTGATGTTTTTCTCACTCCTACTAGTGAATGTAATGTAACACACACCCATACAATGCGCACCACCCCGTGATGATTTTCTCACTCCTACTAGTGAAAGTAATGTAACACACACCCATACAACGCGCAGCACACCGTGATGTTTTTCTCACTCCTACTAGTGAATCTAATGTAACACACACCCATACAATGCGCACCACCCCGTGATGTTTTTCTCACTCCTACTAGTGAATCTAATGTAACACACACCCATACAATGCGCACCACCCCGTGATGTTTTTCTCACTCCTACTAGTGAATGTAATGTAACACACACCCTTACAAGGCGCACCACCCCGTGATGTTTTTCTCACTCCTACTAGTGAATCTACTGTAACACACACCCATACAAGGCGCACCACCCCGTGATGTTTTTCTCACTCCTACTAGTGAATGTAATGTAACACACACCCATACAATGCGCACCACCCCGTGATGTTTTTCTCACTCCTACTAGTGAATGTAATGTAACACACACCCATACAAGGCGCAACACCCCGTGATGTTTTTCTCACTCCTACTAGTGAATCTAATGTAACACACACCCATACAAGGCGCACCACACCGTGATGTTTTTCTCACTCCTACTAGTGAATGTAATGTAACACACACCCATACAAGGCGCACCACCCCGTGATGTTTTTCTCACTCCTACTAGTGAATGTAATGTAACACACACCCATACAAGGCGCACCACCACGTGATGTTTTTCTCACTCCTACTAGTGAATGTAATGTAACACACACCCATACAAGGCGCACAACCCCGTGATGTTTTTCTCACTCCTACTAGTGAATGTAATGTAACACACACCCATACAATGCGCATCACCCCGTGATGTTTTTCTCACTCCTACTAGTGAATGTAATGTAACACACACCCATACAATGCGCACCACCCCGTGATGTTTTTCTCACTGCTACTAGTGAATGTAATGTAACACACACCCATACAATGCGCACCACCCCGTGATGTTTTTCTCACTGCTACTAGTGAATCTAATGTAACACACACCCATACAATGCGCACCACCCCGTGATGTTTTTCTCACTCCTACTAGTGAATCTAATGTAACACACACCCATACAATGCGCACCACCCCGTGATGTTTTTCTCACTCCTACTCTAGTGAATGTAATGTAACAAACACCCATACAATGCACACCACCCCGTGATGTTTTTCTCACTCCTACTAGTGAATCTAATGTAACACACACCCATACAATGCACACCACCCCGTGATGTTTTTCTCACTCCTACTAGTGAATGTAATGTAACACACACCCATACAATGCGCACCACCCCGTGATGTTTTTCTCACTCCTACTAGTGGATGTAATGTAACACACACCCATACAATGCGCACCACCCCGTGATGTTTTTCTCACTGCTACTAGTGAATCTAATGTAACACACACCCATACAATGCGCACCACGCCGTGATGTTTTTCTCACTCCTACTAGTGAATATAATGTAACACACACCCATACAATGCGCACCACCCCGTGATGTTTTTCTCACTCCTACTATTGAATGTAATGTAACACACAGCCATACAATGCGCACCACCCCGTGATGTTTTTCTCACTCCTACTAGTGAATGTAATGTAACACACACCCATACAATGCGCACCACACCGTGATGTTTTTCTCACTGCTACTAGTGAATCTAATGTAACACACACCCATACAATGCGCACCCTCCCGTGATGTTTTTCTCACTGCTACTAGTGAATCTAATGTAACACACACCCATACAATGCGCACCACCCCGTGATGTTTTTCTCACTCCTACTAGTGAATCTAATGTAACACACACCCATACAATGCGCACCACCCCGTGATGTTTTTCTCACTCCTACTAGTGAATGTAATGTTACAAACACCCATACAATGCGCACCAATGTGATGTTTTTCTCACTCCTACTAGTGAATCTAATGTAACACACACCCATTCAATGCACACCACCCCGTGATGTTTTTCTCACTCCTACTAGTGAATCTAATGTAACACACACCCATACAATGCGCACCACCCCGTGATGTTTTTCTCACTCCTACTAGTGGATGTAATGTAACACACACCCATACAATGCGCACCACCCCGTGATGTTTTTCTCACTCCTACTAGTGAATGTAAGGTAACACACACCCATACAATGCGCACCACCCCGTGATGTTTTTCTCACTCCTACTAGTGAATGTAATGTAACACACACCCATACAATGCGCACCACCCCGTGATGATTTTCTCACTCCTACTAGTGAAAGTAATGTAACACACACCCATACAATGCGCACCACCCCGTGATGTTTTTCTCACTCCTACTAGTGAATGTAATGTAACACACACCCATACAAGGCGCACCACCCCGTGATGTTTTTCTCACTCCTACTAGTGAATGTAATGTAACACACACCCATACAAGGCGCACCACCACGTGATGTTTTTCTCACTCCTACTAGTGAATGTAATGTAACACACACCCATACAAGGCGCACAACCCCGTGATGTTTTTCTCACTCCTACTAGTGAATCTAATGTAACACACACCCATACAATGCGCACCACCCCGTGATGTTTTTCTCACTCCTACTAGTGAATGTAATGTAACAAACACCCATACAATGCACACCACCCCGTGATGTTTTTCTCACTCCTACTAGTGAATCTAATGTAACACACACCCATACAATGCACACCACCCCGTGATGTTTTTCTCACTCCTACTAGTGAATGTAATGTAACACACACCCATACAATGCGCACCACCCCTTGATGTTTTTCTCACTCCTACTAGTGGATGTAATGTAACACACACCCATACAATGCGCACCACCCCGTGATGTTTTTCTCACTGCTACTAGTGAATCTAATGTAACACACACCCATACAATGCGCACCACGCCGTGATGTTTTTCTCACTGCTACTAGTGAATATAATGTAACACACACCCATACAATGCGCACCACCCCGTGATGTTTTTCTCACTCCTACTATTGAATGTAATGTAACACACAGCCATACAATGCGCACCACCCCGTGATGTTTTTCTCACTCCTACTAGAGAATGTAATGTAACACACACCCATACAATGCGCACCACACCGTGATGTTTTTCTCACTGCTACTAGTGAATCTAATGTAACACACACCCATACAATGCGCACCACCCCGTGATGTTTTTCTCACTGCTACTAGTGAATCTAATGTAACACACACCCATACAATGCGCACCACCCCGTGATGTTTTTCTCACTCCTACTAGTGAATGTAATGTAACACACACCCATACAATGCACACCACCCCGTGATGTTTTTCTCACTCCTACTAGTGAATGTAATGTAACACACACCCATACAATGGGCACCACCCCGTGATGATTTTCTCACTCCTACTAGTGAAAGTAATGTAACACACACCCATACAACGCGCACCACACCGTGATGTTTTTCTCACTCCTACTAGGGAATGTAATGTAACACACACCCATACAACGCGCACCACCCCGTGATGTTTTTCTCACTCCTACTAGTGAATCTAATGTAACACACACCCATACAATGCGCACCACCCCGTGATGTTTTTCTCACTCCTACTAGTGAATGTAATGTAACACACACCCTTACAAGTCGTACCACCCCGTGATGTTTTTCTCACTCCTACTAGTGAATCTACTGTAACACACACCCATACAAGGCGCACCACCCCGTGATGTTTTTCTCACTCCTACTAGTGAATGTAATGTAACACACACCCATACAATGCGCACCACCCCGTGATGTTTTTCTCACTCCTACTAGTGAATCTACTGTAACACACACCCATACAAGGCGCACCACCCCGTGATGTTTTTCTCACTCCTACTAGTGAATGTAATGTAACACACACCCATACAATGCGCACCACCCCGTGATGTTTTTCTCACTCCTACTAGTGAATGTAATGTAACACACACCCATACAATGCGCACCACCCCGTGATGATTTTCTCACTCCTACTAGTGAAAGTAATGTAACACACACCCATACAACGCGCAGCACACCGTGATGTTTTTCTCACTCCTACTAGTGAATGTAATGTAACACACACCCATACAATGCGCACCACCCCGTGATGTTTTTCTCACTCCTACTAGTGAATCTAATGTAACACACACCCATACAATGCGCACCACCCCGTGATGTTTTTCTCACTCCTACTAGTGAATGTAATGTAACACACACCCTTACAAGGCGCACCACCCCGTGATGTTTTTCTCACTCCTACTAGTGAATCTACTGTAACACACACCCATACAAGGCGCACCACCCCGTGATGTTTTTCTCACTCCTACTAGTGAATGTAATGTAACACACACCCATACAATGCGCACCACCCCGTGATGTTTTTCTCACTCCTACTAGTGAATGTAATGTAACACACACCCATACAAGGCGCAACACCCCGTGATGTTTTTCTCACTCCTACTAGTGAATCTAATGTAACACACACCCATACAAGGCGCACCACACCGTGATGTTTTTCTCACTCCTACTAGTGAATGTAATGTAACACACACCCATACAAGGCGCACCACCCCGTGATGTTTTTCTCACTCCTACTAGTGAATGTAATGTAACACACACCCATACAAGGCGCACCACCACGTGATGTTTTTCTCACTCCTACTAGTGAATGTAATGTAACACACACCCATACAAGGCGCACAACCCCGTGATGTTTTTCTCACTCCTACTAGTGAATGTAATGTAACACACACCCATACAATGCGCATCACCCCGTGATGTTTTTCTCACTCCTACTAGTGAATGTAATGTAACACACACCCATACAATGCGCACCACCCCGTGATGTTTTTCTCACTGCTACTAGTGAATGTAATGTAACACACACCCATACAATGCGCACCACCCCGTGATGTTTTTCTCACTGCTACTAGTGAATCTAATGTAACACACACCCATACAATGCGCACCACCCCGTGATGTTTTTCTCACTCCTACTAGTGAATCTAATGTAACACACACCCATACAATGCGCACCACCCCGTGATGTTTTTCTCACTCCTACTCTAGTGAATGTAATGTAACAAACACCCATACAATGCACACCACCCCGTGATGTTTTTCTCACTCCTACTAGTGAATCTAATGTAACACACACCCATACAATGCACACCACCCCGTGATGTTTTTCTCACTCCTACTAGTGAATGTAATGTAACACACACCCATACAATGCGCACCACCCCGTGATGTTTTTCTCACTCCTACTAGTGGATGTAATGTAACACACACCCATACAATGCGCACCACCCCGTGATGTTTTTCTCACTGCTACTAGTGAATCTAATGTAACACACACCCATACAATGCGCACCACGCCGTGATGTTTTTCTCACTCCTACTAGTGAATATAATGTAACACACACCCATACAATGCGCACCACCCCGTGATGTTTTTCTCACTCCTACTATTGAATGTAATGTAACACACAGCCATACAATGCGCACCACCCCGTGATGTTTTTCTCACTCCTACTAGTGAATGTAATGTAACACACACCCATACAATGCGCACCACACCGTGATGTTTTTCTCACTGCTACTAGTGAATCTAATGTAACACACACCCATACAATGCGCACCCTCCCGTGATGTTTTTCTCACTGCTACTAGTGAATCTAATGTAACACACACCCATACAATGCGCACCACCCCGTGATGTTTTTCTCACTCCTACTAGTGAATCTAATGTAACACACACCCATACAATGCGCACCACCCCGTGATGTTTTTCTCACTCCTACTAGTGAATGTAATGTTACAAACACCCATACAATGCGCACCAATGTGATGTTTTTCTCACTCCTACTAGTGAATCTAATGTAACACACACCCATTCAATGCACACCACCCCGTGATGTTTTTCTCACTCCTACTAGTGAATCTAATGTAACACACACCCATACAATGCGCACCACCCCGTGATGTTTTTCTCACTCCTACTAGTGGATGTAATGTAACACACACCCATACAATGCGCACCACCCCGTGATGTTTTTCTCACTCCTACTAGTGAATGTAAGGTAACACACACCCATACAATGCGCACCACCCCGTGATGTTTTTCTCACTCCTACTAGTGAATGTAATGTAACACACACCCATACAATGCGCACCACCCCGTGATGATTTTCTCACTCCTACTAGTGAAAGTAATGTAACACACACCCATACAATGCGCACCACCCCGTGATGTTTTTCTCACTCCTACTAGTGAATGTAATGTAACACACACCCATACAAGGCGCACCACCCCGTGATGTTTTTCTCACTCCTACTAGTGAATGTAATGTAACACACACCCATACAAGGCGCACCACCACGTGATGTTTTTCTCACTCCTACTAGTGAATGTAATGTAACACACACCCATACAAGGCGCACAACCCCGTGATGTTTTTCTCACTCCTACTAGTGAATCTAATGTAACACACACCCATACAATGCGCACCACCCCGTGATGTTTTTCTCACTCCTACTAGTGAATGTAATGTAACAAACACCCATACAATGCACACCACCCCGTGATGTTTTTCTCACTCCTACTAGTGAATCTAATGTAACACACACCCATACAATGCACACCACCCCGTGATGTTTTTCTCACTCCTACTAGTGAATGTAATGTAACACACACCCATACAATGCGCACCACCCCTTGATGTTTTTCTCACTCCTACTAGTGGATGTAATGTAACACACACCCATACAATGCGCACCACCCCGTGATGTTTTTCTCACTGCTACTAGTGAATCTAATGTAACACACACCCATACAATGCGCACCACGCCGTGATGTTTTTCTCACTGCTACTAGTGAATATAATGTAACACACACCCATACAATGCGCACCACCCCGTGATGTTTTTCTCACTCCTACTATTGAATGTAATGTAACACACAGCCATACAATGCGCACCACCCCGTGATGTTTTTCTCACTCCTACTAGAGAATGTAATGTAACACACACCCATACAATGCGCACCACACCGTGATGTTTTTCTCACTGCTACTAGTGAATCTAATGTAACACACACCCATACAATGCGCACCACCCCGTGATGTTTTTCTCACTGCTACTAGTGAATCTAATGTAACACACACCCATACAATGCGCACCACCCCGTGATGTTTTTCTCACTCCTACTAGTGAATGTAATGTAACACACACCCATACAATGCACACCACCCCGTGATGTTTTTCTCACTCCTACTAGTGAATGTAATGTAACACACACCCATACAATGGGCACCACCCCGTGATGATTTTCTCACTCCTACTAGTGAAAGTAATGTAACACACACCCATACAACGCGCACCACACCGTGATGTTTTTCTCACTCCTACTAGGGAATGTAATGTAACACACACCCATACAACGCGCACCACCCCGTGATGTTTTTCTCACTCCTACTAGTGAATCTAATGTAACACACACCCATACAATGCGCACCACCCCGTGATGTTTTTCTCACTCCTACTAGTGAATGTAATGTAACACACACCCTTACAAGTCGTACCACCCCGTGATGTTTTTCTCACTCCTACTAGTGTATCTACTGTAACACACACCCATACAAGGCGCACCACCCCGTGATGTTTTTCTCACTCCTACTAGTGAATGTAATGTAACACACACCCATACAATGCGCACCACCCCGTGATGTTTTTCTCACTCCTACTAGTGAATGTAATGTAACACACACCCATACAAGGCGCACCACAACGTGATGTTTTTCTCACTCCTACTAGTGAATCTAATGTAACACACACCCATACAAGGCGCACCACCCCGTGATGTTTTTCTCACTCCTACTAGTGAATGTAATGTAACACACACCCATACAAGGCGCACCACCCCGTGATGTTTTTCTCACTCCTACTAGTGAATGTAATGTAACACACACCCATACAAGGCGCACCACCCCGTGATGTTTTTCTCACTCCTACTAGTGAATGTAATGTAACACACACCCATACAAGGCGCACAACCCCGTGATGTTTTTCTCACTCCTCCTAGTGAATGTAATGTAACACACACCCATACAATGCGCATCACCCCGTGATGTTTTTCTCACTCCTACTAGTGAATGTAATGTAACACACACCCATACAATGCGCACCACCCCGTGATGTTTTTCTCACTGCTACTAGTGAATGTAATGTAACACACACCCATACAATGCGCACCACCCCGTGATGTTTTTCTCACTGCTACTAGTGAATCTAATGTAACACACACCCATACAATGCGCACCACCCCGTGATGTTTTTCTCACTCCTACTAGTGAATCTAATGTAACACACACCCATACAATGCGCACCACCCCGTGATGTTTTTCTCACTCCTACTAGTGAATGTAATGTAACAAACACCCATACAATGCACACCACCCCGTGATGTTTTTCTCATTCCTACTAGTGAATCTAATGTAACACACACCCATACAATGCACACCACCCCGTGATGTTTTTCTCACTCCTACTAGTGAATGTAATGTAACACACACCCATACAATGCGCACCACCCCGTGATGTTTTTCTCACTCCTACTAGTGGATGTAATGTAACACACACCCATACAATGCGCACCACCACGTGATGTTTTTCTCACTCCTACTAGTGAATCTAATGTAACACACACCCATACAATGCGCACCACCCCGTGATGTTTTTCTCACTCCTACTAGTGAATGTAATGTTACAAACACCCATACAATGCGCACCAATGTGATGTTTTTCTCACTCCTACTACTGAATCTAATGTAACACACACCCATACAATGCGCACCACCCCGTGATGTTTTTCTCACTGCTACTAGTGAATCTAATGTAACACACACCCATACAATGCGCACCACCCCGTGATGTTTTTCTCACTGCTACTAGTGAATCTAATGTAACACACACCCATACAATGCGCACCACCCCGTGATGTTTTTCTCACTCCTACTAGTGAATGTAATGTAACACACACCCATACAATGCACACCACCCCGTGATGTTTTTCTCACTCCTACTAGTGAATGTAATGTAACACACACCCATACAATGGGCACCACCCCGTGATGATTTTCTCACTCCTACTAGTGAAAGTAATGTAACACACACCCATACAACGCGCACCACACCGTGATGTTTTTCTCACTCCTACTAGGGAATGTAATGTAACACACACCCATACGACGCGCACCACCCCGTGATGTTTTTCTCACTCCTACTAGTGAATCTAATGTAACACACACCCATACAATGCGCACCACCCCGTGATGTTTTTCTCACTCCTACTAGTGAATGTAATGTAACACACACCCTTACAAGTCGTACCACCCCGTGATGTTTTTCTCACTCCTACTAGTGAATCTACTGTAACACACACCCATACAAGGCGCACCACCCCGTGATGTTTTTCTCACTCCTACTAGTGAATGTAATGTAACACACACCCATACAATGCGCACCACCCCGTGATGTTTTTCTCACTCCTACTAGTGAATGTAATGTAACACACACCCATACAAGGCGCACCACCCCGTGATGTTTTTCTCACTCCTACTAGTGAATCTAATGTAACACACACCCATACAAGGCGCACCACCCCGTGATGTTTTTCTCACTCCTACTAGTGAATGTAATGTAACACACACCCATACAAGGCGCACCACCCCGTGATGTTTTTCTCACTCCTACTAGTGAATGTAATGTAACACACACCCATACAAGGCGCACCACCCCGTGATGTTTTTCTCACTCCTACTAGTGAATGTAATGTAACACACACCCATACAAGGCGCACAACCCCGTGATGTTTTTCTCACTCCTCCTAGTGAATGTAATGTAACACACACCCATACAATGCGCATCACCCCGTGATGTTTTTCTCACTCCTACTAGTGAATGTAATGTAACACACACCCATACAATGCGCACCACCCCGTGATGTTTTTCTCACTGCTACTAGTGAATGTAATGTAACACACACCCATACAATGCGCACCACCCCGTGATGTTTTTCTCACTGCTACTAGTGAATCTAATGTAACACACACCCATACAATGCGCACCACCCCGTGATGTTTTTCTCACTCCTACTAGTGAATCTAATGTAACACACACCCATACAATGCGCACCACCCCGTGATGTTTTTCTCACTCCTACTAGTGAATGTAATGTAACAAACACCCATACAATGCACACCACCCCGTGATGTTTTTCTCACTCCTACTAGTGAATCTAATGTAACACACACCCATACAATGCACACCACCCCGTGATGTTTTTCTCACTCCTACTAGTGAATGTAATGTAACACACACCCATACAATGCGCACCACCCCGTGATGTTTTTCTCACTCCTACTAGTGGATGTAATGTAACACACACCCATACAATGCGCACCACCACGTGATGTTTTTCTCACTCCTACTAGTGAATCTAATGTAACACACACCCATACAATGCGCACCACCCCGTGATGTTTTTCTCACTCCTACTAGTGAATGTAATGTTACAAACACCCATACAATGCGCACCAATGTGATGTTTTTCTCACTCCTACTACTGAATCTAATGTAACACACACCCATACAATGCACACCACCCCGTGATGTTTTTCTCACTCCTACTAGTGAATGTAATGTAACACACACCCATACAATGCGCACCACCCCGTGATGTTTTTCTCACTCCTACTAGTGGATGTAATGTAACACACACCCATACAATGCGCACCACCCCGTGATGTTTTTCTCACTCCTACTAGTGAATGTAATGTAACACACACCCATACAATGCGCACCACCCCGTGATGTTTTTCTCACTCCTACTAGTGAATGTAATGTAACACACACCCATACAATGCGCACCACCCCGTGATGATTTTCTCACTCCTACTAGTGAAAGTAATGTAACACACACCCATACAATGCGCACCACCCCGTGATGTTTTTCTCACTCCTACCAGTGAATGTAATGTAACACACACCCATACAAGGCGCACCACCCCGTGATGTTTTTCTCACTCCTACTAGTGAATGTAATGTAACACACACCCATACAAGGCGCACCACCACATGATGTTTTTCTCACTCCTACTAGTGAATGTAATGTAACACACACCCATACAAGGCGCACAACCCCGTGATGTTTTTCTCACTCCTAGTAGTGAATCTAATGTAACACACACCCATACAATGCGCACCACCCCGTGATGTTTTTCTCACTCCTACTAGTGAATGTAATGTAACAAACACCCATACAATGCACACCACCCCGTGATGTTTTTCTCACGCCTACTAGTGAATCTAATGTAACACACACCCATACAATGCACACCACCCCGTGATGTTTTTCTCACTCCTACTAGTGAATGTAATGTAACACACACCCATACAATGCGCACCACCCCGTGATGTTTTTCTCACTCCTACTAGTGGATGTAATGTAACACACACCGATACAATGCGCACCACCCCGTGATGTTTTTCTCACTGCTACTAGTGAATCTAATGTAACACACACCCATACAATGCGCACCACGCCGTGATGTTTTTCTCACTCCTACTTGTGAATATAATGTAACACACACCCATACAATGCGCACCACCCCGTGATGTTTTTCTCACTCCTACTATTGAATGTAATGTAACACACAGCCATACAATGTGCACCACCCCGTGATGTTTTTCTCACTCCTACTAGTGAATGTAATGTAACACACACCCATACAATGCGCACCACCCCGTGATGTATTTCTCACTGCTACTAGTGAATCTAATGTAACACACACCCATACAATGCGCACCACCCCGTGATGTTTTTCTCACTGCTACTAGTGAATCTAATGTAACACACACCCATACAATGCGCACCACCCCGTGATGTTTTTCTCACTCCTACTAGTGAATCTAATGTAACACACACCCATACAATGCGCACCACCCCGTGATGTTTTTCTCACTCCTACTAGTGAATGTAATGTAACAAACACCCATACAATGCGCACCAACGTGATGTTTTTCTCACTCCTACTAGTGAATCTAATGTAACACACACCCATACAATGCACACCACCCCGTGATGTTTTTCTCACTCCTACTAGTGAATGTAATGTAACACACACCCATACAATGCGCACCACCCCGTGATGTTTTTCTCACTCCTACTAGTGGATGTAATGTAACACACACCCATACAATGCGCACCAGCCCGTGATGTTTTTCTCACTCCTACTAGTGAATGTAATGTAACACACACCCATACAATGCGCACCACCCCGTGATGTTTTTCTCACTCCTACTAGTGAATGTAATGTAACATACACCCATACAATGCGCACCACCCCGTGATGATTTTCTCACTCCTACTAGTGAAAGTAATGTAACACACACCCATACAATGCGCACCACCCCGTGATGTTTTTCTCACTCCTACTAGTGAATGTAATGTAACACACACCCATACAATGCGCACCACCCCGTGATGTTTTTCTCACTGCTACTAGTGAATCTAATGTAACACACACCCATACAATGCGCACCACCCCGTGATGTTTTTCTCACTGCTACTAGTGAATCTAATGTAACACACACCCATACAATGCGCACCACCCCGTGATGTTTTTCTCACTCCTACTAGTGAATCTAATGTAACACACACCCATACAATGCGCACCACCCCGTGATGTTTTTCTCACTCCTACTAGTGAATGTAATGTAACAAACACCCATACAATGCACACCACCCTGTGATGTTTTTCTCACTCCTACTAGTGAATCTAATGTAACAAACACCCATACAATGCACACCACCCCGTGATGTTTTTCTCACTCCTACTAGTGAATGTAATGTAACACACACCCATACAATGCGCACCACCCCGTGATGTTTTTCTCACTCCTACTAGTGGATGTAATGTAACACACACCCATACAATGCGCACCACCCCGTGATGTTTTTCTCACTGCTACTAGTGAATCTAATGTAACACACACCCATACAATGCGCACCACCCCGTGATGTTTTTCTCACTCCTACTAGTGAATGTAATGTAACACACACCCATACAATGCGCACCACCCCGTGATGTTTTTCTCACTGCTACTAGTGAATCTAATGTAACACACACCCATACAATGCGCACCACCCCGTGATGTTTTTCTCACTCCTACTAGTGAATCTAATGTAACACACACCCATACAATGCGCACCACCCCGTGATGTTTTTCTCACTCCTACTAGTGAATCTAATGTAACACACACCCATACAATGCGCACCACCCCGTGATGTTTTTCTCACTCCTACTAGTGAATGTAATGTAACAAACACCCATACAATGCGCACCAACGTGATGTTTTTCTCACTCCTACTAGTGAATCTAATGTAACACACACCCATACAATGCACACCACCCCGTGATGTTTTTCTCACTCCTACTAGTGAATGTAATGTAACACACACCCATACAATGCGCACCACCACGTGATGTTTTTCTCACTCCTACTAGTGGATGTAATTTAACACACACCCATACAATGCGCACCACCCCGTGATGTTTTTCTCACTCCTACTAGTGAATGTAATGTAACACACACCCATACAATGCGCACCACCCCGTGATGTTTTTCTCACTCCTACTAGTGAATGTAATGTAACACACACCCATACAATGGGCACCACCCCGTGATGTTTTTCTCACTCCTACTAGTGAATGTAATGTAACACACACCCATACAATGCGCACCACCCCGTGATGTTTTTCTCACTGCTACTAGTGAATCTAATGTAACACACACCCATACAATGCGCACCACCCCGTGATGTTTTTCTCACTGCTACTAGTGAATCTAATGTAACACACACCCATACAATGCGCACCACCCCGTGATGTTTTTCTCACTCCTAATAGTGAATCTAATGTAACACACACCCATACAATGCGCACCACCCCGTGATGTTTTTCTCACTCCTACTAGTGAATGTAATGTAACACACACCCATACAATGCGCACCACCCCGTGATGTTTTTCTCACTCCTACTAGTGAATCTAATGTAACACACACCCATACAATGCACACCACCCCGTGATGTTTTTCTCACTCCTACTAGTGAATGTAATGTAACACACACCCATACAATGCGCACCACCCCGTGATGTTTTTCTCACTCCTACTAGTGAATCTAATGAAACACACACCCATACAATGCGCACGACCCCGTGATGTTTTTCTCACTGCTACTAGTGAATCTAATGTAACACACACCCATACAATGCGCACCACCCCGTGATGATTTTCTCACTCCTACTAGGGAAAGTAATGTAACACACACCCATACAATGCGCACCACACCGTGATGTTTTTCTCACTCCTACTAGTGAATGTAATGTAACACACACCCATACAATGCGCACCACCCCGTGATGTTTTTCTCACTCCTACTAGTGAATGTAATGTAACACACACCCATACAATGCGCACCAACCCGTGATGTTTTTCTCACTCCTACTAGTGAATCTAATGTAACACACACCCATACAAGGCGCACCACCCCGTGATGTTTTTCTCACTCCTACTAGTGAATCTACTGTAACACACACCCATACAAGGCACACCACCCCGTGATGTTTTTCTCACTCCTACTAGTGAATGTAATGTAACACACACCCATACAATGCGCACCACCCCGTGATGTTTTTCTCACTCCTACTAGTGAATGTAATGTAACACACACCCATACAAGGCGCAAAACCCTGTGATGTTTTTCTCACTCCTACTAGTGAATCTAATGTAACACACACCCATACAAGGCGCACCACCCCGTGATGTTTTTCTCACTCCTACTAGTGAATGTAATGTAACACACACCCATACAAGGCGCACCACCCCGTGATGTTTTTCTCACTCCTACTAGTGAATGTAATGTAACACACACCCATACAAGGCGCACCACCCCGTGATGTTTTTCTCACTCCTACTAGTGAATGTAATGTAACACACACCCATACAATGCGCACCACCCCGTGATGTTTTTCTCACTGCTACTAGTGAATCTAATGTAACACACACCCATACAATGCGCACCACCCCGTGATGTTTTTCTCACTCCTACTAGTGAATCTAATGTAACACACACCCATACAAGGCGCACCACCCCGTGATGTTTTTCTCACTCCTACTAGTGAATCTAATGTAACACACACCCATACAAGGAGCACCACCCCGTGATGTTTTTCTCACTCCTACTAGTGAATCTAATATAACACACACCCATACAAGGCGCACCACCCCGTGATGTTTTTCTCACTCCTACTAGTGAATCTAATGTAACACACACCCATACAATGCGCACCACCCCGTGATGATTTTCTCACTCCTACTAGTGAATCTAATGAAACACACACCCATACAATGCGCACCACGCCGTGATGTTTTTCTCAGTGCTACTAGTGAATCTAATGTAACACACACCCATACAATGCGCTCCACCCCGTGATGTTTTTCTCACTCCTACTAGTGAATCTAATGTAACACACACCCATACAATGCGCACCACCCCGTGATGTTTATCTCACTCCTACTAGTGAATGTAATGTAACACACACCCATACAATGCGCACCACCCCGTGATGTTTTTCTCACTCCTACTAGTGAATCTAATGAAACACACACCCATACAATGCGCACCACGCCGTGATGTTTTTCTCAGTGCTACTAGTGAATCTAATGTAACACACACCCATACATTGCGCTCCACCCCGTGATGTTTTTCTCACTCCTACTAGTGAATCTAATGTAACACACACCCATACAATGCGCACCACCCCGTGATGTTTTTCTCACTCCTACTAGTGAATGTAATGTAACACACACCCATACAATGCGCACCACCCCGTGATGTTTTTCTCACTGCTACTAGTGAATCTAATGTAACACACACCCATACAATGCGCACCACGCCGTGATGTTTTTCTCACTGCTACTAGTGAATCTAATGTAACACACACCCATACAATGCGCACCACCCCGTGATGTTTTTCTCACTCCTACTAGTGAATGTAATGTAACACACACCCATACAATGCGCACCACCCCGTGATGTTTTTCTCACTCCTACTAGTGAATGTAACGTAACACACACCCATACAATGCGCACCACCCCGTGATGTTTTTCTCACTCCTACTAGTGAATCTAATGTAACACACACCCATACAATGCGCACCACCCCGTGATGTTTTTCTCACTCCTACTAGTGAATCTAATGTAACACACACCCATACAATGCGCACCACCCCGTGATGTTTTTCTCACTCCTACTAGTGAATCTAATGTAACACACACCCATACAAGGCGCACCACCCCGTGATGTTTTTCTCACTCCTACTAGTGAATCTATTGTAACACACACCCATACAAGGCGCACCACCCCGTGATGTTTTTCTCACTCCTACTAGTGAATCTAATGAAACACACACCCATACAATGCGCACCACGCCGTGATGTTTTTCTCAGTGCTACTAGTGAATCTAATGTAACACACACCCATACAATGCGCTCCACCCCGTGATGTTTTTCTCACTCCTACTAGTGAATCTAATGTAACACACACCCATACAATGCGCACCACCCCGTGATGTTTTTCTCACTCCTACTAGTGAATCTAATGTAACACACACCCATACAATGCGCACCACCCCGTGATGTTTTTCTCACTCCTACTAGTGAATCTAATGTAACACACACCCATACAATGCGCACCACCCCGTGATGTTTTTCTCACTCCTACTAGTGAATCTAATGTAACACACACCCATACAAGGCGCACCACCCCGTGATGTTTTTGTCACTCCTACTAGTGACTCTATTGTAACACACACCCATACAAGGCGCACCACCCCGTGATGTTTTTCTCACTCCTACTAGTGAATCTAATGTAACACACACCCATACAAGGCGCACCACCCCGTGATGTTTTTCTCACTCCTACTAGTGAATCTAATGTAACACACACCCATACAAGGCGCACCACCCCATGATGTTTATCTCACTCCTACTAGTGAATCTAATGAAACACACACCCATACAATGCGCACGACCCCGTGATGTTTTTCTCACTGCTACTAGTGAATCTAATGTAACACACACCCATACAATGCGCACCACCCCGTGATGATTTTCTCACTCCTACTAGGGAAAGTAATGTAACACACACCCATACAATGCGCACCACACCGTGATGTTTTTCTCACTCCTACTAGTGAATGTAATGTAACACACACCCATACAATGCGCACCACCCCGTGATGTTTTTCTCACTCCTACTAGTGAATGTAATGTAACACACACCCATACAATGCGCACCAACCCGTGATGTTTTTCTCACTCCTACTAGTGAATCTAATGTAACACACACCCATACAAGGCGCACCACCCCGTGATGTTTTTCTCACTCCTACTAGTGAATCTACTGTAACACACACCCATACAAGGCGCACCACCCCGTGATGTTTTTCTCACTCCTACTAGTGAATGTAATGTAACACACACCCATACAATGCGCACCACCCCGTGATGTTTTTCTCACTCCTACTAGTGAATGTAATGTAACACACACCCATACAAGGCGCAAAACCCTGTGATGTTTTTCTCACTCCTACTAGTGAATCTAATGTAACACACACCCATACAAGGCGCACCACCCCGTGATGTTTTTCTCACTCCTACTAGTGAATGTAATGTAACACACACCCATACAAGGCGCACCACCCCGTGATGTTTTTCTCACTCCTACTAGTGAATGTAATGTAACACACACCCATACAAGGCGCACCACCCCGTGATGTTTTTCTCACTCCTACTAGTGAATGTAATGTAACACACACCCATACAATGAGCACCACCCCGTGATGTTTTTCTCACTGCTACTAGTGAATCTAATGTAACACACACCCATACAATGCGCACCACCCCGTGATGTTTTTCTCACTCCTACTAGTGAATCTAATGTAACACACACCCATACAAGGCGCACCACCCCGTGATGTTTTTCTCACTCCTACTAGTGAATCTAATGTAACACACACCCATACAAGGCGCACCACCCCGTGATGTTTTTCTCACTCCTACTAGTGAATCTAATATAACACACACCCATACAAGGCGCACCACCCCGTGATGTTTTTCTCACTCCTACTAGTGAATCTAATGTAACACACACCCATACAATGCGCACCACCCCGTGATGTTTTTCTCACTCCTACTAGTGAATCTAATGAAACACACACCCATACAATGCGCACCACGCCGTGATGTTTTTCTCAGTGCTACTAGTGAATCTAATGTAACACACACCCATACAATGCGCTCCACCCCGTGATGTTTTTCTCACTCCTACTAGTGAATCTAATGTAACACACACCCATACAATGCGCACCACCCCGTGATGTTTATCTCACTCCTACTAGTGAATGTAATGTAACACACACCCATACAATGCGCACCACCCCGTGATGTTTTTCTCACTCCTACTAGTGAATCTAATGAAACACACACCCATACAATGCGCACCACGCCGTGATGTTTTTCTCAGTGCTACTAGTGAATCTAATGTAACACACACCCATACAATGCGCTCCACCCCGTGATGTTTTTCTCACTCCTACTAGTGAATCTAATGTAACACACACCCATACAATGCGCACCACCCCGTGATGTTTTTCTCACTCCTACTAGTGAATGTAATGTAACACACACCCATACAATGCGCACCACCCCGTGATGTTTTTCTCACTGCTACTAGTGAATCTAATGTAACACACGCCCATACAATGCGCACCACGCCGTGATGTTTTTCTCACTGCTACTAGTGAATCTAATGTAACACACACCCATACAATGCGCACCACCCCGTGATGTTTTTCTCACTCCTACTAGTGAATGTAATGTAACACACACCCATACAATGCGCACCACCCCGTGATGTTTTTCTCACTCCTACTAGTGAATGTAACGTAACACACACCCATACAATGCGCACCACCCCGTGATGTTTTTCTCACTCCTACTAGTGAATCTAATGTAACACACACCCATACAATGCGCACCACCCCGTGATGTTTTTCTCACTCCTACTAGTGAATCTAATGTAACACACACCCATACAATGCGCACCACCCCGTGATGTTTTTCTCACTCCTACTAGTGAATCTAATGTAACACACACCCATACAAGGCGCACCACCCCGTGATGTTTTTCTCACTCCTACTAGTGAATCTATTGTAACACACACCCATACAAGGCGCACCACCCCGTGATGTTTTTCTCACTCCTACTAGTGAATCTAATGAAACACACACCCATACAATGCGCACCACGCCGTGATGTTTTTCTCAGTGCTACTAGTGAATCTAATGTAACACACACCCATACAATGCGCTCCACCCCGTGATGTTTTTCTCACTCCTACTAGTGAATCTAATGTAACACACACCCATACAATGCGCACCACCCCGTGATGTTTTTCTCACTCCTACTAGTGAATCTAATGTAACACACACCCATACAATGCGCACCACCCCGTGATGTTTTTCTCACTCCTACTAGTGAATCTAATGTAACACACACCCATACAATGCGCACCACCCCGTGATGTTTTTCTCACTCCTACTAGTGAATCTAATGTAACACACACCCATACAAGGCGCACCACCCCGTGATGTTTTTCTCACTCCTACTAGTGACTCTATTGTAACACACACCCATACAAGGCGCACAACCCCGTGATGTTTTTCTCACTCCTACTAGTGAATCTAATGTAACACACACCCATACAAGGCGCACCACCCCGTGATGTTTTTCTCACTCCTACTAGTGAATCTAATGTAACACACACCCATACAAGGCGCACCACCCCATGATGTTTATCTCACTCCTACTAGTGAATGTAATGTAACACACATCCATACAATGCGAACCACCCCGTGATGTTTTTCTCACTCCTACTAGTGAATATAATGAAACACACACCCATACAATGCGCACCACCCCGTGATGTTTTTCTCACTGCTACTAGTGAATCTAATGTAACACACACCCATACAATGCGCACCACCCCGTGATGTTTTTCTCACTGCTACTAGTGAATCTAATGTAACACACACCCATACAATGCGCACCACCCCGTGATGTTTTTCTCACTCCTACTAGTGAATCTAATGTAACACACACCCATACAATGCGCACCACCCCGTGATGTTTTTCTCACTCCTACTAGTGAATGTAATGTAACACACACCCATACAATGCGCACCACCCCGTGATGTTTTTCTCACTCCTACTAGTGAATGTAATGTAACACACACCCATACAATGCGCACCACCCAGTGATGTTTTTCTCACTGCTACTAGTGAATCTAATGTAACACACACTCATACAATGCGCACCACCCCGTGATGTTATTCTCACTCCTACTAGTGAATCTAATGTAACACACACCCATACAATGCGCACCACCCCGTGATGTTTTTCTCACTCCTACTAGTGAATGTAATGTAACAAACACCCATACAATGCGCACCACCCCGTGATGTTTTTCTCACTGCTACTAGTGAATCTAATGTAACACACACCCATACAATGCGCACCACCCCGTGATGTTTTTCTCACTCCTACTAGTGAATGTAATGTAACACACACCCATACAATGCGCACCACCCCGTGATGTTTTTCTCACTCCTACTAGTGAATGTAATGTAACACACACCCATACAATGCGCACCACCCCGTGATGTTTTTCTCACTCCTACTAGTGAATGTAATGTAACACACACCCATACAATGCGCACCACCCCGTGATGTTTTTCTCACTCCTACTAGTGAATGTAATGTAACACACACCCATACAATGCGCACCACCCCGTGATGTTTTTCTCACTGCTACTAGTGAATCTAATGTAACACACACCCATACAATGCGCACCACCCCGTGATGTTTTTCTCACTCCTACTAGTGAATCTAATGTAACACACACCCATACAATGCGCACCACCCCGTGATGTTTTTCTCACTCCTACTAGTGAATCTAATGTAACACACACCCATACAAGGCGCACCACCCCGTGATGTTTTTCTCACTCCTACTAGTGAATCTAATGTAACACACACCCATACAAGGCGCACCACCCCGTGATGTTTTTCTCACTCCTACTAGTGAATCTAATGTAACACACACCCATACAAGGCGCACCACCCCGTGATGTTTTTCTCACTCCTACTAGTGAATCTAATGTAACACACACCCATACAATGCGCACCACCCCGTGATGTTTATCTCACTCCTACTAGTGAATGTAATGTAACACACACCCATACAATGCGCACCACCCCGTGATGTTTTTCTCACTCCTACTAGTGAATCTAATGAAACACACACCCATACAATGCGCACCACGCCGTGATGTTTTTCTCACTGCTACTAGTGAATCTAATGTAACACACACCCATACAATGCGCTCCACCCCGTGATGTTTTTCTCACTCCTACTAGTGAATCTAATGTAACACACACCCATACAATGCGCACCACCCCGTGATGTTTTTCTCACTCCTACTAGTGAATGTAATGTAACACACACCCATACAATGCGCACCACCCCGTGATGTTTTTCTCACTCCTACTAGTGAATGTAATGTAACACACACCCATACAATGCGCACCACCCCGTGATGTTTTTCTCACTGCTTCTAGTGAATCTAATGTAACACACACCCATACAATGCGCACCACGCAGTGATGTTTTTCTCACTGCTACTAGTGAATCTAATGTAACACACACCCATACAATGCGCACCACCCCGTGATGTTTTTCTCACTCCTACTAGTGAATGTAATGTAACACACACCCATACAATGCGCACCACCCCGTGATGTTTTTCTCACTCCTACTAGTGAATGTAACGTAACACACACCCATACAATGCGCACCACCCCGTGATGTTTTTCTCACTCCTACTAGTGAATCTAATGTAACACACACCCATACAATGCGCACCACCCCGTGATGTTTTTCTCACTCCTACTAGTGAATCTCATGTAACACACACCCATACAAGGCGCACCACCCCGTGATGTTTTTCTCACTCCTACTAGTGAATCTAATGTAACACACACCCATACAAGGCGCACCACCCCGTGATGTTTTTCTCACTCCTACTAGTGAATCTAATGTAACACACACCCATACAAGGCGCACCACCCCGTGATGTTTATCTCACTCCTACTAGTGAATGTAATGTAACACATACCCATACAATGCGCACCACCCCGTGATGTTTTTCTCACTGCTACTAGTGAATCTAATGTAACACACACCCATACAATGCGCACCACCCCGTGATGTTTTTCTCACTCCTACTAGTGAATGTAATGTAACACAAACCCATACAATGCGCACCACCCCGTGATGTTTTTCTCACTCCTACTAGTGAATGTAACGTAACACACACCCATACAATGCGCACCACCCCGTGATGTTTTTCTCAGTCCTACTAGTGAATGTAATGTAACACACACCCATACAATGCGCACCACCCCGTGATGTTTTTCTCACTCCTACTAGTGAATCTAATGTAACACACACCCATACAAGGCGCACCACCCCGTGATGTTTTTCTCACTCCTACTACTGAATCTAATGTAACACACACCCATACAAGGCGCACCACCCCGTGATGTTTTTCTCACTCCTACTAGTGAATGTAATGTAACACACACCCATACAAGGCGCACCACCCCGTGATGTTTATCTCACTCCTAATAGTGAATGCAATGTAACACACACCCATACAATGCGCACCACCCCGTGATGTTTTTCTCACTCCTACTAGTGAATGTAATGTAACACACACCCATACAATGCGCACCACCCCGTGATGTTTTTCTCACTGCTACTAGTGAATCTAATGTAACACACACCCATACAATGCGCACCACCCCGTGATGTTTTTCTCACTGCTACTAGTGAATCTAATGTAACACACACCCATACAGTGCACTCCACCACGTGATGTTTTTCTCACTCCTACTAGTGAATGTAATGTAACACACACCCATACAATGCGCACCACGCCGTGATGTTTTTCTCACTGCTACTAGTGAATCTAATGTAACACACACCCATACAATGCGCACCACCCCGTGATGTTTTTCTCACTCCTACTAGTGAATCTAATGTAACACACACCCATAAAATGCGCACCACCCCGTGATGTTTTTCTCACTCCTACTAGTGAATCTAATGTAACACACACCCATACAATGCACACCACCCCGTGATGTTTTTCTCACTCCTACTAGTGAATGTAATGTAACACACACCCATACAATGCGCACCACCCCGTGATGTTTTTCTCACTCCTACTAGTGGATGTAATGTAACACACACCCATACAATGCGCACCACCCCGTGATGTTTTTCTCACTCCTACTAGTGAATCTAATGTAACACACACCCATACAATGCACACCACCCCGTGATGTTTTTCTCACTCCTACTAGTGAATGTAATGTAACACACACCCATACAATGTGCACCACCCCGTGATGTTTTTCTCACTCCTACTAGTGGATGTAATGTAACACACACCCATACAATGCGCACCACCCCGTGATGTTTTTCTCACTCCTACTAGTGAATGTAATGTAACACACACCCATACAATGCGCACCACCCCGTGATGTTTTTCTCACTCCTACTAGTGAATGTAATGTAACACACACCCATACAATGCGCACCACCCCGTGATGATTTTCTCACTCCTACTAGTGAAAGTAATGTAACACACACCCATACAATGCGCACCACCCTGTGATGTTTTTCTCACTCCTACTAGTGAATGTAATGTAACACACACCCATACAATGCGCACCACCCCGTGATGTTTTTCTCACTCCTACTAGTGAATGTAATGTAACACACACCCATACAATGCGCACCACCCCGTGATGTTTTTCTCACTCCTACTAGTGAATGTAATGTAACACACACCCATACAAGGCGCACCACCCCGTGATGTTTTTCTCACTCCTACTAGTGAATCTACTGTAACACACACCCATACAAGGCGCACCACACCGTGATGTTTTTCTCACTCCTACTAGTGAATGTAATGTAACACACACCCATACAATGCGCACCACCCCGTGATGTTTTTCTCACTCCTACTAGTGAATGTAATGTAACACACACCCATACAAGGCGCACCACCCCGTGATGTTTTTCTCACTCCTACTAGTGAATCTAATGTAACACACACCCATACAAGGCGCACCACCCCGTGATGTTTTTCTCACTCCTACTAGTGAATGTAATGTAACACACACCCATACAAGGCGCACCACCCCGTGATGTTTTTCTCACTCCTACTAGTGAATGTAATGTAACACACACCCATACAAGGCGCACCACCCCGTGAAGTTTTTCTCACTCCTACTAGTGAATGTAATGTAACACACACCCATACAAGGCGCACAACCCCGTGATGTTTTTCTCACTCCTACTAGTGAATGTAATGTAACACACACCCATACAATGCGCACCACCCCGTGATGTTTTTCTCACTCCTACTAGTGAATCTAATGAAACACACACCCATACAATGCGCACCACCCCGTGATGTTTTTCTCACTGCTACTAGTGAATCTAATGTAACACACACCCATACAATGCGCACCACCCCGTGATGTTTTTCTCACTGCTACTAGTGAATCTAATGTAACACACACCCATACAATGCGCACCACCCCGTGATGTTTTTCTCACTCCTACTAGTGAATCTAATGTAACACACACCCATACAATGCGCACCACCCCGTGATGTTTTTCTCACTCCTACTAGTGAATGTAATGTAACAAACACCCATACAATGCGCACCACCCCGTGATGTTTTTCTCACTCCTACTAGTGAATCTAATGTAACACACACCCATACAATGCACACCACCCCGTGATGTTTTTCTCACTCCTACTAATGAATGTAATGTAACACACACCCATACAATGCGCACCACCCCGTGATGTTTTTCTCACTCCTACTAGTGGATGTAATGTAACACACACCCATACAATGTGCACCACTCCGTGATGTTTTTCTCACTGCTACTAGTGAATCTAATGTAACACACACCCATACAATGCGCACCACCCCGTGATGTTTTTCTCACTCCTACTAGTGAATATAATGTAACACACACCCATACAATGCGCACCACCCCGTGATGTTTTTCTCACTCCTACTAGTGAATGTAATGTAACACACAGCCATACAATGCGCACCACCCCGTGATGTTTTTCTCACTCCTACTAGTGAATGTAATGTAACACACACCCATACAATGCGCACCACCCCGTGATGTTTTTCTCACTGCTACTAGTGAATCTAATGTAACACACACCCGTACAATGCGCACCACCCCGTGATGTTTTTCTCACTGCTACTAGTGAATCTAATGTAACACACACCCATACAATGCGCACCACCCCGTGATGTTTTTCTCACTCCTACTAGTGAATCTAATGTAACACACACCCATACAATGCGCACCACCCCGTGATGTTTTTCTCACTCCTACTAGTGAATGTAATGTAACAAACACCCATACAATGCGCACCACCCCGTGATGTTTTTCTCACTCCTACTAGTGAATCTAATGTAACACACACCCATACAATGCACACCACCCCGTGATGTTTTTCTCACTCCTACTAGTGAATGTAATGTAACACACACCCATACAATGCGCACCACCCCGTGATGTTTTTCTCACTCCTACTAGTGGATGTAATGTAACACACACCCATACAATGCCACCACCCCGTGATGTTTTTCTCACTCCTACTAGTGAATGTAATGTAACACACACCCATACAATGCGCACCACCCCGTGATGTTTTTCTCACTCCTACTAGTGAATGTAATGTAACACACACCCATACAATGCGCACCACCCCGTGATGATTTTCTCACTCCTACTAGTGAAAGTAATGTAACACACACCCATACAATGCGCACCACACCGTGATGTTTTTCTCACTCCTACTAGTGAAAGTAATGT